>NC_051084.1:6101888-6179388 GCF_004664715.2 Peromyscus leucopus | reverse complement strand
CTTTGAGGTCAAGACCACTGGGTGCTCTTCCAGAGAACCCGGGTTTGATTCCTAGCACCCACATCCCTAACTCCAGACCCAGGGGTCTGTTGCCCTCCTCTGGCTCTGTGGTCACAGCATGTGGTGCAGACACACATGCAGGCAAAATACCTATACACACAACTAATAATAAAACATTAAAAAATCATAGCCACACGGGTGAACTTTGTCTCACCTCTCTCAGGAGTAGGTGAAGCAGACAGGAATTAGTAAGGTATATAATATATGAACAATTAAAAAGGTCAATTTCATGAAATATGTAGACTCCTGAATCCAACAACCAAAGAACACATCTTTCCCTTATTTGCAGCTTATAAAATCCTCCCATCCACTAGCTCATAAGTGAAGTATCAATACATTAAAGATCCAAACCATCAGAAACCATGTTCTTTAATCACAATGGAATGAAGGCAGAAATGTAAAATTACTAAACAAAAAGAAAAACTTATTTGAGAAAGATGGATTGATTTTTTTCAGGCAGGGTCTGTAGCCCAGGCTGGCTCAGACTCCCTATGTAGCTAAAGATATCCCTGAATGCCTTACCCTGCTGCCTCCTCCCAAGGGCTGGGATTACGGCATGACCACTGAGCATGGTTTATGTGGTGCTAGGGTTTACGCCCTGGGCCTTCTGCATGCTAGGCAAGTGCTCTACCAACTCTATGTCCAGCCTCTGTTTGGAGGTTTAAAAATTTAGACTTTTCATGAACTAACAAATCACAGAAGTGGCACCAGCACACACCTTTAGTCTCAGCACTCAGGCAACGGCAGGAGGGGCTGTAACTTCTGGGCCTGCCTGGTAAACAGAGTACGTGCCACGCTAGTCATGGCCATACTGATAGACTCTATACATAAAAAACAGTAATGGGGATTAGGAGTTTATCAGAAGTGAACAATAAGAAACATATGATATATAAAGTCCTATGGAAAAGGCTAGAGAGATGGTTCAGCAATTAAGAGTACTCGGCGTTCAGTTCCCAGCACCCACATGGTGACTTACCCTTGTCCATAACTCTAGTTTTAGAGAACCCAAACACCCTCTTATGGCCTCTGAAAGCACCAGGCACGTACATGGTATACATCCATACATGCAGTAAAACACATAAAATAAATAAATAAATACTCAAACATTACACACGGTGCTGGAGAGGTGGATGGCTCAGCGGTTAAGAGCAATGGATGCTCTTGCAAGGACCTGGGTTGGACTGCCAGTTCACATGGTGGCTCAAACCATTTGTAGCTCTAGTACCAGGGGATCCAGCTCCCTCTTCTGGCCTCCTTGGCCACCAGGCACACATGTGGTGCACAGGCACACATACAGGAAAAATATCCATGCATGTAATAAAATCAAGATCAAAATTACATACAAAAACTTGCCGGGCGGTTGTGGCGCACGTCTTTAATCCCAGCACTCAGGAGGCAGAGCCAGACGGATCTCTGTGAGTTCGAAGTCAGCCTAGTCTACAGAGTGAGAGCCAGGACAGGCACCAAAACTACACAGAGAAACCCTGTCTCAAAACAACAACAGCAACAACAACAAAACAAAAACCCTATGATGCATCCTAAGTGTCCCATAGGAACAGGGAAAGCAGACACTTGCGCACAGTAGAACAGGATTCAGCAAACCAAAGAACAAAAACTAAAGCTACAGTGACCCCTCTCCAGACACCAAGCTGTGAAGAAAGCAGACACAGTGCAGTAGGCAGGCCATGGTCCCATCTCCATAATGTGCAGGTGCAGCCAAAAATTTATGGTGACAGACAGAAAGATAAAAAGAAGCTACTGACTGTGAAGGGTACATGAAGGAGAAGCCTGTTGGGTGCTGGAATGTTCTGCATCTTGATCTGGGGGATGGGTACAAGGCTGTATAGAGGTATATAAACTCATTGAGTCTTCTATTAATACTACTTATATACCAGCAAAAATGTTCAAGAAAAAAAACACCACTATAGGATGTGGTTAAAATGATGGGGGATAAATAGCCTTAAATATTTTTATTTGGGAAGACGTTCCTAAGACTGAAAATGAAGTGAGCAGACAACCTGAAGATCGGAAACACAAACAGAACCAGTTTCCAGGAAGCTGAAGGAGAGAGCAAGCGTTAATGAAGCTATTCCCATTCTTCTGCACCCTCGCCCAGAAACTGCCCAACCTAGAGAGACCCCCTTCCTATCTCTGCATCCCGCACAGTGCTCCTCTCCTCTCCTGCTGCCACCCGGAATGCATCTCCATCTCCAGGCTCCTGTCCCCAGCTCCTCACTGTGACTGTAGAAACTGGAGAAGCGCTCAAGGGCATCGCAGAGGTCTGTGGGAAGGTGCTGTCTGGGTTCGTGCAGGAAGCAGAGTGGAGAGACGGGCCAGCAGCGTGGGGACAGGACCAGGACAGACACTTCCGGACCCGCGTCTTCTATACAGAGCTCCTTTTCAGGCTCCTGTCCCCTGTCTTCTTCCTAAGGAGAGAGAGATGAGCCATGGGCTCTCCAGTGAGCCTGTTCTCTCTCTCTGCCCTTCTCCCCCCACCCCTTGTCCTCACCTCCACTTCCTCAGGCCTCCATTCCTCCTGGTCCTCCTGCTCCAAGAGCTGCCTGTCGAGCTGCTGGAGCTGGTAAACGTGGAACTGGCGCTGCAGCTCCTCCGAGGTGCGCAGGCTCTGCAGCATCAGCTGGGGGAGGCGGTTCGGGAAGCAGAGGCCAATCTGCTCCAGCACGGCCCCCTCCAGCCAGCTCGAGCCCACGCTCAGGAGTCGGTCAGCCATGTAATGCCTGCAGCACACACGGTCGGCCAGGTCTCAGTGCGGGAGCCAGCTTGGCCCAGGCCCAGCCTTCCCCTCCAGAAGGTAAGTCTCCGTGTTAGAGCTCAGCTAAGTCACAGACCCGCCTCATCTCTACCAGCACTGGGCCACTACCATGTCTTAACTTCCCAGCTACTCTTCCTTCTTCCCTTAACATTCAAATCTTCCCTTCCTCCGGCCTCTATGTCTCCTGTCCCCAAGCTCTCCAGAATGTGACTCACTGGTAGAAATGCTCAAACGTCGTGGCCAGCTCTAGGCCAGAAAGGACCATGATGGGCTCCAGGTGCCGCTGAAGCTGCCCCAGCATCTCCACTCCAGAGACTCCACCGAGCAAACCACCCTGGATTTGTTCGTCGATGTGCCTAGCAAACTGCTCACTCATCTGGGGACGACAGAGCGGACACGAGAGCAGCCATGAACAAGGGATTGGAGTGGACAAGAGGAAAGAAGGAGCAAAGGACGCAGCCGAAGGAGACGGGACGGGGGCAGCCCGTGCGTGGCCCTTGGCACGACTCACGTGAGCGGCAGTGAGGAAGGACTGTTGTAGCAGGGCGCCAGAGAAGCCGCTGCGCAGAGCCAGGGTGAAGGCCGCCCGAGGCCCGAACAGCTCCGAGCCGGCTCTCTGCAAGCGCTCGTACAGAGTACAGTACCGAGGCACGAAGTCTGAGGCCCGCCAGGCCGCAGCCAGGAATCTGCTGACCTGAAGGGAGAGTAGGACGTGACAGGATGGAGCGACCCCTTGTGTCCCCTCCGCCTGCAGACGGGAACCTGCCTACCTGGTCCTGCACCACGCTCAGCCAGCACTGGGTGATGTTCCTGAGGCTGCTGCTGGGGAGGACTGGCGAGGGCGTGGGGCTTCCGTCCTGACTCTTACTGTTCTTGCCGACTGTGGAAACAGGGCAAGAGAGTGAGCTTCACTCCAGCCCGAGTGGGCCCCAGGGTCTCGGTGTTTATCTCCTGGAAAGGTCACAGCGTATTAGAGGTCTGGAGGAGCCGAAGAGGAAGGAGCTAGAGAGCCCCACAGTAGATTCTCAGCTCAGCAGGCCACAGCGGACTCACGGGGCTGCGTGGCCGGCTCAGGAGCAGGCCCAGGAGGGGGTTCCACGTGCACCAACAAGTGGCACAGGCGCCGGACTCGGGAAGCAAAGGATGCTGCTCGACCTCGGGTGCTGGGCATATCCTCCCTGTGCGCCAGGTACTGGTCCAGCAGCCATCCCAGGGAACTCACACCCTCAGCATCTGCAAGAAGACCAGTCAGGAGTGGGGGTCTGTGGGACACAGTGGGGGGACACAGAGTCGAGGTACAGCTTCAATTGTACAGAAGGGTGCGAGGGAGGCAGAGCCCTAGCCCTCCCTCACCACTGCTGGAGCCTGGGAACATGGTAACAGGGCAGGGATGGTGTGGAGGGGAGCTTCAAACACCACTCCCAGGAGCGGTCCCTGGAGCGAGGAGAGAGGCTTTGAAGGACACATACAGGAACCAAGAAAACCAAAATATCAACACAGGTGACCCCTGAGACTTGTGAGGGGCTGGTGTGGGGGCCGGGTGTGGGGTGGTTACCGGGAGACGTGATGTTCTGCACCAGGGGGCTGACCAGTGCCTCCCAGCAGGTCTTGCCCAGTGCTTGGGCGGCCTCATCATCAGGGAGGAAGCGGTCAGCAAAATTCTGTTCATGGCGCAAAACTCTGTTCAGTCTGGGAACACAAGTAGATGCCAGGTGAAAGACAGGCTCCCCACCTCCCCAAAGACCAGCTTCCCCGAGGCCTCTGCACAAGTGCTGATCAACTCCGCCAGCTGTCGGCGGCGCTTTGCTGGTCTGCAGTGTCCCCTCCAGTGCTGGCCGCAGCGGCTCTGCTCAGACTCCTCAAGCATCTCTCCGGCCCCCCCTTCTTCCAGTGTCAATCCCTAACCTCTTCCTCCTCTGCTGCACCCACCTGGGACAGAGCTGGAGGAGGCGCTGGCGGTCCTCGGCTATGTCCCGGCTCCAGGCTTGTGCCCGAATCGTGTAGAAGAGGCAAGTGCGTCGACAGAGCTGCTCCCGGAACAACGGCCAGAAAGTGGGCTTGGGGCCCAGCACCTCCACACCCCGGACCCGGGTGTCGATGCCGCCCTGCAGCACACGGACTTCTCACCTGAGCGACTCTGCACTCCAAAGCCACACTCCACACCCTGAATTCCCAATACGTCCAGGCCATCTCCAAGCTGGCCAAGGAGGAACCCTTGCTAATGTCCTGGCTTGGAGCTGTGGAGAACCCACCCACTAAGGAGACCCTGGGCTTTGTCCTGGTCCCACCTGCTGGCAGCGCTTTATGCGGATCTGGATGATGGGCCAGAAGCGGTTCAAGTTCTCCAGGAGGGTTACTCGGCTGGCAGAGGGCATCACGTTCACCTGACAGGGCAGGAGAAAGGAGGCAGAGACCCACTAAAGAAGGAGGCAGGGCTGGAGACAGGTCTCCGCAGTTACAAAAACATACTGCTCTTGCAGAGGACCAGGGAGTGATTCCCAGCACCCATGTTGGTGTCTTACAACTACCTGTTGTAGTACTCACAGGATCTGATGCCCTCTTGTGGTTTTAAGAGCACCTGTACTCCACACACATACACACACTTAGACACATATAAACTAAAAGAAGCGGAGCGGGAAGAGGTGCAGGCGGCAGTCAAGGCCAGGATGGCCTGTCTTACGCACTGAGCCCACGTGCACTTCAAATGATGAAGGAACCAAGAGAGCCATTCCCCAGAGACTGGGTCTTCCCCACCCAAAAAATGAGGGATGAAGAATGAGAAACGGAGGGGTGGGGAGTACACAGTAAAGGGGTTCCAGGGTCCCCACCGTGTTAAGTTCGGTGCTGATGCAGCTGACGCTGTCACCCCCAAACACTACCACCCTGGCTGGCATGTAACTTGAATCCTCACTGGCCACAAGCAGAGTCAGCTGCCTGAGAGAAGAGAAAGGAATGGGTGAGAACTAGGGCCGCTTCTTCCACCGCTTCCTCCCCCGCCCTGACATGCCTGCCTCCCCAGACCTCAGCATTCCCCTTCATAGCTCTCAAAACGGTTCTACTTAAACCGCTTGATTCAGTGACAAATCAGTGCCGTGCTGTGCACGTAACAGACATCCCCATGTCATAACCAGAGGTTCCTCAAGACCAGCATGACAACATGGGACTTCATCTGTCCACAGAAGCCTACCCCTTTCTATTCTGTCCCCTGTGAGAGAAATGGGCCACCTGCCTGGTCACAGCTCCCTGACCAACCAATGGCAAGTCGTGTACACACGACATCTTAGTATCTCACAGTCCACGTCTGACCCTTCAGTCCCTCTCCTTAACCGAACACACTGAACACTTCTCTACTAGACACACACAGCGTCCCAAACCTTTTTTTCTGGCCTCCAACCCAAATTTTCAAGATTACCTGAGTACCAACTAAAAAACAAAGCTAGTTTCTTTTCTTCTTAAAATCCTTGAATGACTCCCTGCTGTAGAATGTGGAGCATTTGTTTAATGATGCAAAGATGTGTTGCATTCCTTTATGTTGCATTTATTTAACTCTGTGAAGCTGTGTTACTTTGCCTGTCTAAAACAATGATGGTCTAATAAAGAGGAGAGTGACCAATAGCCAGGCAGGAGAAGGACAGGTAGGGCTGGCAGGCAGAGAGAATAGAGAGTAGAGAAGATGGAGAGAGAAAAGGAGGAGGAGAGGAGGCCATCAGGGCCAGTGACCCAGCTACACAACCAGCCACAGGGTAAGAAGGGAAGAAAGGAATAGAGAATAGAGAAGGTAAGAGCCCAGAGGCAAAGGGTAGACGGGACAATTTAAGCTAAGAAAAACTGGCTAGAAATAAGCCAAGCTAAGGCCAGGCATTCATTAGTAAGAATAAGTCTCCACGTATTTTTTGGGAGCTGGGTGGCAGGCCCCCTAAGAGCAAAGAGCAAAAAATAAATAAAATTTTAAAAAACCTACAACTTCCCAAGTTTCTGAACAGAGTTCAAAGCTCTGGACTCACAAGTTCTAGTCTGCATCTGACTGCTCTCCTGGTTTCACCCTGCCACTGGGAGGTACCCTTCGTTTTACCCGACACACACCCCGTTTATCCCTTTGCACGCTGCCTCTACCTGGAATGTCATTGAGTTCTCCTTATCTAGCTAATGTCAGTTTCAAATTTCAGCTCATTCAACATCTTCTTGAAGGAACCTTCTGACTTTCATTGGTCCCAGGATCCTTTCTCCTGGCCCTCTCTCTCAACAGGCTCTTGCTCTTCGCATCAACTTGAATGGCTTTGGCTAGGTTCAAGAGATCCTCCTACTTCAGCTTCTAAGGAGTCGGGCAATAGCCGTCACAGGCCTGGACCATGATGCTTTCTCTTCACAGTTTTAAGTCTCTGCTTCTTTTAGTCCCCGCTTGAGACAGGGTTTCAATATGCAGCCCAGGCTTGAACTCTTGATCCTCCTGCCTCAGCCTCTTGAGTGATGACATCATATGCATGCACCAGCAAGCCTGATTCTCTTGATTGACTAGCTAGCCTGGCCCCCCAACTAGACTACGAATCCCTTGTATCTTATTGTCCTTGTACCCTGGAGCCTTGGACAGCGCTTGGCATTCTTGACATTGAGCGAACACCCATGGGAGGAGTAGCTAAGTGTACTGTTGATCTCTAAGCACTGCTATCTGTTAGAGCACCGGTACCTGGTTCAGACAGTGAGATGTCCGCACAGCACAGCAAAGACAGGCCAATATGCCAGTCATGCCTTCGCTGCACAAGGAGTCTGAAAAGGTCCCACAAGAGCAGGGTTTACTAATGGAGTCGTGGGACGGTGCTCTGGGGAGATAAATTGGGGCACAGTCAGACACATACAAATGGGTTCACACCTAATAAGAACACCACGGTGCATGTGCAAGGTGATGGAGTGGGAGCCAGTGCTGCCATTGGACTCCCAGTAGGTCTTGGGGTTGCGGTCCGTCAGCTTGCTGGCCCGGTGGGGGTTGGAGGACACCTCCACCTTCTCCCAGCACTTGTCTTCCTTCACTTCCACACTGGAGCCTGGGACAAGGGAAGGAGGGGGGGAGACCACAGCCTGGTCAGAGGGGAGGAGGGTGGGAATGGGGGTGGGGACCACAGCATGGTCAGAGGTGAGGAGGAGGCCTGGAGAGTGGGAAGGAGGGGGGGACCACAGCATGATCAGAGGTGAGGAGGGGGCCTGGAGAGTGGGAAGGGGGAGACCACAGCATGGTCAGAGGTGAGGAGGGGGCCTGGAGAGTGGGAAGGGGGAGACCACAGCATGGTCAGAGGTGAGGAGGGGGCCTGGAGAGTGGGAAGGGGGGAGACCACAGCATGGTCAGAGGTGAGGAGGGTGGGAAGGAGGGGGACCACAGGATGGTCAGGATGAGGAGGCCTGGAGAGTGGGAAGGGGAAAGGGACTCTGGGTGGGAGCCCAGGGGAAAGTGGCGGAGGGCACTAACCCTGGCAGAGATGCCTGAGGAACACATCAAAGAAGGGGATGTTGATAGGTTGGTAGGTTCGTCTGTGGTCTTCAATCTGGCCCAGCACCATCTGCAGCCAGAACATGGGGTGGGGAGGGAACACAGGAACAGTCAGAAACATGCATGGAGAAGGGGCCAAGAGGCGACAGAACACTCAACCCCTTCCTCACTAAATTCTGAAAGGCCATGGTGGAGAACCACTAGGGAGCATGTGCCCAGAGCTGCTGCCGCTTCCGGCACACAGGGACCCCACAGGGACCTCAGAGACAGACACACGAAGGGCCCAGTCCTTGCTTCCGGTTTTATTTTCTCAGCTCTACACTCACCTGAATGCAGCCAGCCAGAATGCTTGAGGTGAGTTTACTATAGAGCTGGGCATACTTCTCACACTCTGTGACCAGGTCACGGAGCTCAGAGGCCAGCAGGAGCTGCGCAGAGTGCTTGTCCAGGACTTTGGAGAGGGCTTCTTTTGCTCCCAGGCAGCAAAGCACTACTGCATAGTCTTTATGCATCAAAGCCAGGCGATGCAGGAAGCAGGTCAGCTCCTGAACAATCTGAACCCAGAGAAAGGACGGACGGAGCATGTCAGGCCAAGGGCCGGCTGCACTGCAGGCAGCACAGGGGTGGAGAGGAGGAAGTCTGCGGGCCGGAGAGGATGGAGGAGAAGGGAACAGGACACGGAGGGGCTGGTACCCCAGAGCCGGCCAGCAGTCCGGCTGGTAGTGTCCCGGGCTTCTTTCTACCAGGGTCCAACTATCCCAGCCTCTGTTGGACATCACTTCACAATGTCCAAAGACTCTGGGATAACACCGGCCTTCCTCTCCTTCCTCTCCGGTTCCCAGTGCACTCAGACCCTCAGACCTACAGGATCTGCTGAACCTCCACAGGCTCGCTAGGCAGGTGGTGCCCCAACATCTGTCTTCCCTCCTCCAACCGCGGCCAAGGCTCCGGTACCTCAGGGTCACTGCTTGGGCCGCTCAGGCAGTTGAGGCAGGGCTCCAGGACCTCGTGCCAGGGGAGGACCACTGCCTCGGGGTAGTCCAACAGTCGTGCCGTGACCCTGGTGGGGTGGAAACAGATGAGGCCCAGCAGCCCCTTGGTCCCTGTGCACGGGGCCTGGACAGACCCTTACCTGAGGACCGTGAGCAGCAGAGCTCTGTTGGGCCCAGGGGCGTCTAGAGTCCGCAGCAAGAGGAGGAAAGGCTGGGCCTCCTGCTGCAGGCGCTTGAGGAGGGGACTCACGGCACCCTGCGGGCTGCTTTCACGGCACAGCACACGCTCCAAGTCCAGGAAGAGTTCCGCAGAAGGCTCTCCCACCAGGGATCGGATGAGTAACTCTGGGGACCCACTCTGACCCTGGTTGCTTGGACTCTCCAATGCTGCAGGGCAGACACACCACAGGAAAAATGTGCATGAGAGGCATCTTAGAAGTCAGTCAAATCGAGGAATGGGGCACCCCAGAAAGTCACCCCAAACTTTCTTCCTGCATTGAGGATGTCTAGTTTATCAAGGATAGTTTATCAAAGTACAAGAAATTCTCTCTTCTGATCTCCAATGTAGACATAACTACACTTGAAAAAATACAGTATAAGGAGCACTGCTGAGTTAAATACACACATTTCAAACCTCAGTCAGCTACCTTTTCTATTAAATGCTAGCTATAATAAACAGCACCGTTGCAATGATACCTCGGAAGTCTGGAGGCTTTAGATACAGACTCAAAGATACACGCTGCTTAGTTCAGTACCCATATGTCTCGGTTTCAGCTACTTTTTTAAAACATGAAGGATTTCTTATGACACCAACAGTCCTCTTTTTGGTCAAGAAGTTCTTCTTGAGGTCTGACTTGGTATGGTGCTGCCCACTGATACTGCAACACTTGGGGTACTGAGGCAGGAGGACCTTGAGTTTGAAGTCAGCCTGGGCCACATAACCTCATACATAATACACTCCCCCCGACCCTGGAAAAATGTCTCGCTTGAACACTTAAGGTTTCATTCATTTCTGGAAGGTTCCTGTATCCTTCAGTAAAGAACTGACTGGTCCCAGCAGGGCACATGTCATTGGTCGGCAGAACATCCACAACGATACCTGCTCGCTCAGGACTTCCCCGAGGCTCTGAGTAACGATTGAGCAGCATCATGAGAATGGTCCGTGTGGTGGGCATTGGCTCAGTTCCCGGTGCTATCCCCGAGTGCCTAAACAAGGTGTCTCTCAGCTCTTGGGTGATGAGCTGCTCTCCCAGGGTGTGGTGGTTACACAAAAGCAGGTTGAGGAGAAGCAGACCATTTCTCACTGCAGAGGAGCACCTGGCAGGAAGGGGTGACCCGAGAAGTTGACAGTGAGTGCACCAGAGGCAGGGAGACAAGTGCAGCTAGGTTGTGGGGTGCTCCAGTGGTCCCTCTGAGGAAGGACTCCTGACCCTCTGACCTTGGGCCACTACTACCAATCCCATGAAGGACAGTCAGTCTTTCTACCTTTCCCGGAAGTCCCCTACATCAACCACTTGGTTTCTCCTCCAGTGACATTCTGAGAAGGCCACCAGTGTCTACCCAAAGGGGAGCAACCTAAGTACAATTTCTGCCGAGCACATGAGCCTGGGACACAGGAGAGGTGGGCTTAGGACACAGCAAGGATCTGGAGTCTGAGGTGATGTCTGACCCCTCGGTGTTCAGCATCAGGACCACAGCCGCAGGGACACTAAGCAGCAGGCTCTCAGACCCTGGGCGTGTAGCTGAGTCGATGCTGGCAAAGATCTCTCTGGTCATCTGGGTGTCAAACAAAGGTTGGGTGGAATCTCGGCTGGTCACAAAAGTGGGGGTCTCTGAGGAACTGGCAATGGCTAGCATCTTTAGTGCCTGAAAGAGGAATGAGAAGCAGAGTTAGAGGTGAACAGAGCCATCACAAGGGTAGAGTACTTACTCAGCATGTGCATGGCCCTGGGTTCAATCCCCAGCGGCACCCCAAAGGAAGTGGGAAGCTACTGTCATCGTTCTAGACCTCAAACTCTGGAGCAGCTGGACTGCTGACAAACAGGTGGCATGAGAAATGGAAATGAAGCAGATGGTGATGGGACCTGGGGGAGGGGGAGTCGTCAGGAGGAGAGGGGAGAGAAGAGGGTGGGATGGGATAGGACGAGAGGAAAAGTGAGGGGTGGGAGGGAGCCAGGAGGAAGCTGCAGAGAGAGTGATTTCAGAGTAGGCAGTAAATCCACAGGCTGCTTCTCTCTACCCCTGGGCTCCCAACACCAAGGCCACCAGGGCAGGCCACTCTTTCTGAGTCTTCCCCACAGGATGCTGCCCTTTCTGTCCTCAAATATAGCCTTTTCCTCCTTTCTCTCCTCCTTCCTAGACAAGCTCGTTTATTCCTGCAGACAACAATGTCTACAAAAGCCTATGTCCACTTCGCCGGCCAGTATCCACCTGTTCAAGTCTGTTCAACCACCTCCCAAGTACAGCAGTGAGAACTGGAGGGAAAGTTCTTGTGATGTGAAGTCTTATTTGTTGGTATTACAGAGGCAACTAAATTAAAAACAAACATTATATCTTAGAGGCAAGAATGTCTCTGCTGTAGGGCTCTCTCTCTGAAAGAAGTACCAGGGAATGAACTGGTCTAGAAGTAGCATTCAGGACAACGCAGGAGAGGTCCAGGCCCTCCAAGAAAAGCTTTCTCTTTTTGATTACCTCAGTCCACCCCATATAGCTGGAGTCTATAGACTTCAAGCTATAAACAAGATGCTGTGATTCTGTCATGGGCAAGAACATGAATTTAGGAGTAAATGCTATTTTTTGGCCATGCAATTTGAGGGAATCAGAAAATAGTTTTGTACATTGGTGGTCTAGATAATGTCTGGCTATCTTGGCAGGAGCAGACCCCAAATGACCCTATAAAGGAACTGTGTCCTGACCTTCCCAGATTAGCCAGCTCTGGGAGGAGGCGTCTTGTCCACATTGTACCCACTGTGCTGTGAGAACCCATTTTCAGAACTGCTCTGGATGAGGCTTGTTTCCCTCTGGGACACTGGGTCACACACAGCCACAATGTCCACACCACACTAGCAGGAGCACTTCTGTAGTGCGTGCTTAGGAAGCCAATCTGCTCAAGCTCTCTGGACATGGCCTTTCCTTCCCTGCTGTCTGGCCCAGGGGGCAGAGCAATGGCGGTGTTTCCCACAAATCCAGTGCGGGGTTATTTCTGTACACGGGACCACTCAGTTTAAAAGGAAGAAAACCAGTCCGTCATATCAAAGATGTCAGTCTTTCAGGCCGCACCTCCCTGTAACTTCCAGTGTGGAATAGTCAACACACCTAAAGCTAAACTCGTGCTTTCTCCAGCCCTGTTCCTGTAACACGCCCTGGCTAGTAGCCATCTCAGGCACCCTGCCGCTGAATTCTTCTAACATGAGTATCTCCTTTCCTTTACAACCATGAGGTTCCAGGGACCGAGCTCCGGCTGTCAGGCTCGGGAGCAGCATCTTTATCCACTAAACCACGCACAAGGATGGCGTGGACCACATGGCGACCACTGCTGCTTGACAAAGCTCCAGCATTTTGACTTTTCGGATCACAAGTCTCCAGTACTTTTACTTTCATTTTTAATTATTCTCACTGTGTGTTTTGGGAGTTCCCTTATGTCTTTTCTTTTGAGAAATTTTGTGTGGGCTGTGAGGGATGAAAATGCATAAAATGGCAGCCTCTTTAAACAAAAATAATCCTTTGGAAGAAAACCTCTGACACTGTGGAACTAACATCCTGTTAGTTCCCACCGCTGTGGCAGTCGTGGCCAGCCTGCCTCAGCCACATACGACAGGACACCTTAAAAGTGCCCTCTGTTGCAGTCCCCTCTCTTCTTTCTCTTGCCTTTCCTGCTCCTCTCTTGCCGATTCCCTCTGTCTGTCTGCCTGCCTCTCTCAGGTCCCCACTCTGAGATGGCCTTTTGTTCTTTCATTTTCCCATTCCCCAGCCCCCAATACACCTCTTGACCTCTGCTGAACGGCATGTTTTTACTCTTCTACACATAGCATGAGAACTCTGTCTACTCCCACACAACTCAACACCAGTTGCTAGAAGGTTAGATAAGTAACATAAGCCTGATAAATAAGGTATATTTGATAAGCAAGATTTGTAAATTCGGAAGGTCTGCTCAGGTTCACAGTAATTTCTGTCTTTGCTCACTTTAAGCTTTAGCTATTTGGATAAACTAAGCCATATGAAAAACTGCAATATTCTGTATTGGAGTGTCTGGTCCCCAGAAAGTCCTTTTCCCAAGGTCAGGCATTTAGACAAAAGCTCCCATTCCCTCGGGGGCTTGGAGAGAGTTCCTGCTTTCTAAAAAGGGAGTCATTCTTATCTCTGGCATGAGGAACTTGTGGACCTCGATTAACATATGACCGTGGTGTCTATTGACTTGTCAAGGTCAGGGCTAGCTTCCTCAAGCCCTGATCACAAGCCACACCAGCTCACACGCCCCCTTCTCCCATTTACTCCTATGCGGTCACAGAGTTTAAAAGTGACAGCCATCGAGATGGACCCTGACACCGTGAGTCTCCTTCCCCTCACACACCCCACACCTCCTCTTTGGGACCTGAACCCCGCTGGAGGTGCACTCTGGACCAGCTCTAGAGCATCACCTCTTCTGTTGTTGTGTTTTGTTTTGTCTCTGTGTATCAGTCCGGGTGCCTTTTCCTCATGCACTCGAGCTCCAACACCGTGCAGATCATATTCTTACAGCTCCTGTGTCTTTCCACTTCCACAGCTTCGTCACCATCAGTATACTCACCGCCAGCCCTGCCTGCTGCACCAAAACAGACGTCTTATATTCTTGCATGCAGATCAGCACAGCGTAGATGCCACCCTCCCTGGCAAAGAGGGGACGCCATTCGTGCTTGGTCATGAGCAGGTAGAGGAGGCGCAGGGCCAGCACCACCACCAGCTTCTCTCCCACCTGGTTGGTCAGCAGCTCCACCAGGGTCTTCACCAGCTTCTCTCTGAGAAGAGAGGACACTGAGACTCCCACCCCAAGGGACCGTGCCTAACCCTCCAGACATGGTGCTCCCTGACTCCCTGCCCGACTCCATCCATCAAGACCCAGTCTGCTCTTCTTCCCCCAACCTGTTTTCTGGCTTCAGTCTCACTCCTAACCCTCCCTCTGCGGTCCAACTGCCCCCTTCCTCACTTCAAATGAATCTCTAGAATGAAGGTAATTCTGGTCAAATGGCTTAAAAGTTAAAAAAGAGTGGTGGTGCACACCTTTAATCCCAGCACTCGGGAGGCAAAGCCAGGCGGATCTCTGTGAGTTCGAGGCCAGCCTGGTCTACAGAGTGAGATCCAAGACAGCCAGGGAAACACAGAGAAACCCTGTCTCGAAACTCCCCAGCCAAAAAAAAAAAAAAAAAAAAAAAGTTTATAAAAGAGAAAAAAAAAAAAATGGCAGGCAGATTTAGGAAGAGGGGGAACAATATGTAAGAATGGCCAAGAAATGTTTGGAAAAAATAATGGCAGCTTTAATTCTAGTTAGCCAAATATAACCAAAAGTCTATAACTGAAATAGGGAGCCAGATATAAGGAGATGATAAAAGCAGCAGTGGACAGATCTCGGCCAGGGAGCAAGGATGAGATCTCAGTCAGGAGCAAGGACAGACCATGGAAAAGTGGATGGCGGGGCTGGGCGTGGTGGCTCAGGCAATAATTCTAGCATTTGGGAGGTGGAGACAGGAGAATTGCCAAGAATCCAAGGGCAACCTTAAACACAGTGTGATAGCACAATTTATCTCCAAAAGTTAAAAGGCCAAAATGCAAAACAAATACAATAAAATAAAAAATCCTTCCAAGAAAGAACGAACCCAGCCTGACGCTGGGGTTGTGGCTCAGGGACAGAGCATGTGCTTAGTGTGGTGAGCTTGGGTTCAGCTCCTAGCTCCAAAGGACAGGGCCCACTGTCCACCTGAACCAGAGCAGAGTCTAGGCTCTGCTTCATGCCATTTGCAAAACAAATTTCCAGTTGAATTTGAAGTGAACATAAAAGACAAAAACAGAAATAACAGATTCTTAAAAATGAGAAACTATTTTCCCGGGGCTAGACGGCTCAGGCGGTAAAGCACTGGCTTCACAACATCAAGACTTGATTCTAGATCTCCAGAACCTCCATAAAAAGCTGGGCACCAGGGAGGCTGAGCCGGGGGCAACCCCACCCCGGGGCTTGCTGCTGTACAGACAGCCTAGCCAAACTGGTGAGCTCCTCCGGCTTCAGTGAGACCAAAAGACAGCCAACACTTGACCACTGACCTTCTTGTACACATCTCCACACACAAGTATACACACACACACACACACACACACACACACACACACACACACGTGCCAAAAAAGCTATATATTTTTCTAATTCTGGAATAGGATGGACTCTTTTTTTTTAGATTTTATTTTTATTTTAAAAAATTTGTGTGTGTGTGTGTGTGTGTGTGTGTGTGTGTGTGTGTGTGTGTGTGAGTGTGTGTGTGGTTTTTCGAGACAGGGTTTCTCTGTGTTTCCCTTGCTATCCTGGAACTAGCTTTATAGACCAGGCTGGCCTTGAACTCACAGAGATCCACCTGTCTCTGCCTCCCAAGTGCTGGGATTAAAGGTGTGCGCCACCACCGCCCAGCTTAAGAATGGACTCTTAATAGGACAGAAAATTTTAGAAGCTATAAAAAGGTAAAAACTATAGCAACCTAAAAACGTTATCACATTGAAAGACACTACAAACAAAATTAAGAGGCAAACAATATAATCTGGATAAAATGTCCAGGGGCAAGACATAGACCTTCTGTCTGCAAACCAACCTAGCCATAATCCCAAAACTGAGATGTCTAGGTAGGAGGACCAGAAGTTCAAGGGCAGCCCAGGCAATGCAGTCTGAGACTCTGTCTCAAAATATAACTCTCCCTTTCATGAAAAAAAAAATGCTGGTTTTGAGTGAGAGCACTGGGGTCCTGGGAGAGAGAGAGAGAGAGAGAGAGAGAGAGAGAGAGAGAGAGAGAGAGAGAGAGAGCGAGCGCACTGGGGTCCTGAGAGAGAGAGAGAGAGAGAGAGAGAGAGAGAGAGAGAGAGAGAGAGAGAGAGAGCGCACTGGGGTCCCGAGAGCGGGTCCTAACAGTGACACTGGTGAGGTGGCCTGGGAACTACTTAGAGAAACAACACAGAGACCCTCTGGGAAAGAACATGTTTTCTGATCTATCTTCTCAGAACCTTATGGCAACAACAACATGAATTAGACAGACAAGTACCTAGCTGCTTTTGCAGCCAGGACCACTCTTCTTACTTGATATAGGTCCTACCAGGCTGGCCTCAAACTCTCTGTCCTCCTGCCTCTGCTTCCCAAGTGCTAGGATTAGAGGTATGCTTCACCACACCCAGCTGCAAACCAGGAATTATGTAATCTAACATGGATAACACCTATGAACAAGGTAAAATGGAAGTTAGAATGCTCACAAAACTGTTAGCTGAACATCTCTGTAGAAAGGCCTTTTTGAATAATTTTTATCTAATTCTATCTGTCTTTCCTTCCTTCCTTCTTTCCTTCCTTCCTTCCTCTTCCTCCTCCTCCTTTTTTTAGATCGTGTCTCTATATGTAGTCTTGGCTAGCCTGAAACTCACTAGCCATGAACTTGTAGAGATCTGCCTGCCTTTGCCTCAAGGGCTGAAATTAAAGGCGCCACCACCACATCTATTTTCTCACTTCTCTATACAAAGTAGTTTCTCTTGTAATCACAAAAATAAAGCTAACATGATTTATAAAGAAACACAAACAAAATGTTTGGAACACAGATAACAAATAATATAAGAATGCCTTTAAATCTATAAGAAAAAGGGAACAGCTCAATAAAAGTGGGGGACAAGATAAACGGGATAGTTAGGGAAGCAGAGACACAGTTTACACAAATAGGCCTAACATCATCAGAACTGTGACGCTAACAGAGACAGACACTGACCATTTACACTCTTGCTCATCTTCAGCCACTCAGATGGCCCTGTGGGTAAAGACACCTGTTGCCAAGCCTGGTGGCCTGAGTGAGATCTCCAGAAGCCACATGGTGGAAAAAGAGAACCAACTTGCTCAAGTTGTCCTCTGAGCTAAACACACACACACATACACACACACACACACACACACACACACACACACACACACATTTATTAATGTGCTGGTCAAGGTAAGGGAGATGGAGACAATAGAGCAGTGAACTTGAACTTGGCTGCAGCCATACAACTCTACACATCAATGAAAATAATGAACAGCTTTGTGATGACTGACACCAAAATTCCTCTAACAGACACTGACTGGGAACACAGAAATGCCACAAAAGAGTGTGGCCACAGACACTAAAACACAAATACATTACATACTATTTCCACCCAAATAACTACACACAATTTTAATGCTTTTATGCATCAGGTTTTTAAAAGATCTAATTTACACTTTTAAAATATTATAAAAAATCTCTACAAACAAGAAGTTACACATTTTTAATATTTATTTAAATTTTTGATTTTGTGTTTGTGTGTCTATGTGTGTGCACATTCGAGGTGCAGGTGCCCATGGAGGCCAGAGGAGGACATCAGATCCCCTGGACCTGGAGTTATAGATGTTTGTGAGTGGCGTAATGTAGGTGTTGGGAATCGAACCCAGGTTCTTGGAAAAACAGCCAGTACTGCTAACCACTGAGCCAGCCCTCCAGTCCCTAGACATGCAATTACGCATTGAATCTGAAGGTGGTCTGAAGGGCACTCTGACGTGGTAAAGAGAACCAGCTGTGCTCAGGACCGTCCCCTCGGACCGTCCAGAGCCGCCTCCCTCCTCTCTTCCCTCCTTCCCTTTTTTACTAACCCACTCTGTTTTTTCTCTTTCTTTCCAGGCTGACCTCAAATTGGTTTCTGACTCCTGAGTTCTGTGATAATAGGGATGTGTCCTCACATCCCAGCAAGGCTTCCATTCAATATTCTTTTATATGAACTGTTTTGAAAATGAGAATGCACTTGTATAATAATGAAATCAGATGAAACTTTAAAAATAAAGTAAGACAGAAGAAAAAGAAAAGAGAAAAAATGTTTTAGACAAGGTCTCACTCTGCAGCCCAGGCTGGCCTCAGGCTCATGACCTCCCTGCCTCAGCCTCCTGACTTCTAGGAGTAGACTTGTGCCACCACACCTGGCTTGAGATTTTTTTTAAAGAAAAAGGAATTTTTTTTAAAGAGCCAAAAGGACCTAGGTTTGGCTCCCGGCTCTGCTATCTGTGGAACTCGGAGCAGGTGATTAGAATTCTCCGTTTTCTCCTGCAAACTCTGATGCTAACGTTACTGTGGGACCAAAGGCATCGCGGTCTCTGTGGCGGTGGACTCGTGAGAGCACGCGTGAATCCTCAGGAGTGCTCACGAGCACTCCATCAGCAGCCTTCTGCCCCAGTGCTCCTCAGGCCCCAGCCGTCCCCACCCTGCCTCCTGATGTCACTTCCCCTTCCTTCCTCCTACCGTCCCCCTGGATGGCTAGAGCCTCACCCAAACCTCTGCCCTCTGCGACATGCTAACCTCAACGATCTGTCAGGACGGACCAGAGGGTGGTCCCGCTCAGTGGCCTCCTCCACAGCCTGGGAGAGGGCGCAGAGCCCTGAGAGCTGCAGGTTCGTGTCCAGGCTGGAGAGCTGCACAGTGGCCAGGACCGCTAACACATGCTGATCCAGGGAGCCGCGTGGACCAGGACCCCGCAAGGTTCTGGCCATCTCTGTAATCAGTGAGGGAAAGGCAGCAGCTAAAACAACTGAAAGTGTCTGAAATCAGACCCAGTTACGCCATCCATGGTGTTCACTACGGTGGCTTTTCAAACAGTACATGAACGGTCTAGTTCCACCATCGAGATGGAGAGGCCTGCAAAGGAAACTGAAAATACTACAGGAAGGGGCAGCTATCAGTCAGTCATACTCTGTTCCTGGGGAGACACGAGGGTGCTTTCGAGGCTTGTCCGCCATGAAAGGGCCTCCCTTCCTCTGTGTTTTCCCCCACTCTCCCCACCTCTACCGGGCCAATGCCTGTCTTGTTCTCATGTCCTCACTCTCCCCTCCCGGAACCCAACTCACCAGCAGCTGCCTCCTGTGTTTCAGGGGACAGGGCCATCCCCTCTATCACCAGAAGCTGACTGAAGAGCTGCGAGTCACTCTGTGCTTTGGGGGACTCAGTCTTTGCACTGGCAGGCTCAGCCTTTGCCTTGCAGGACTCGGCCTCTTCCTCTGAGGAGCTGGCTGCTGACTTCAGCTCCTCCTCTGGCTCTGGGGTACAGGAGGGACTCCGTGAAGAAGGCAAGCTGCTCAGTTCCTCAGGCATTAGCCCATACTTGGTGTAGATTTGGGAGTTGAGCAGGTCACAGAGGTTGCTGCCCTCGAAGCGATTACTGAGAAGCTGTAGCACCCCCTCAGCCATCTCTATGGGCACAGAGATCTCACCTAGGGCCTTTTCACCCAGGGCCTGTCAATACAAAGGGTGTTCGTTTCAAGGACCAACAGACACAAAGTTCCCAGGAACAGTCACGGCAAAGTCACCCCCCATCCCCTCATGTCTTCCATACACAAGACCTTAAAAGCATGCCTCTTCCACTAGCAGGCCCTCCATGGGCTTCAACCATTAGCTCCCCGCAACCCACACACAACCAAGTGACATTCCATAGTTAGAATTTCCCCTGGAGTGCCCAGCTCTAACCCACCACATCCCTCAGCCCAGATATCTCAGGTCTCTGGTACCTTATCCAGCTTCTCATGCAGATTCTGGAAAATCGGCTGCTGCTCACACAAGTCTAGCTTCTTGATGAAGAAAAGTAGCTCCCACCACTCTGCCTGGGTCAGGTACCCTGACTCCTCACCCTTCTGGGGCTCGGGCTGGAGATATGGCAGTGGATACAGACCATACGCAGGCCTCCAGTCCCAGGAGGGAAATGCTGAGGATATACAAATAGTCAATTTCTGAACCTCTGGGGCAGGTCCCACTCAGAAATGGCTCAGTGCTAGACAGTACCCCTTGGTTCTAAAACATGCTCCCCACATCCTCTCTGGCTCACCTGTGCCCAGTACGGTAGCCCCTTCTCTCTTCTCCACAGATGCTGAAGCAGAATTGCCAGGAGCTTCCTCAGGCCCCAGGATCTCTAGCATGTGCCAGTGTACCCAGTAGGTGCGGCCAGTTGACTGCCAGAAGACCTGGAAGAAGGCAAGGGAAGAGAGGACTCAGCCTTCTGAGCTCTGGGCCTGACCACAACTGGCTAGGCCTGGACAAATCTGCATATAGCTAAAGGCTTCCGGCCAATATGGGGAGTGAGTGCCCCCCCCCCCCCCCCGTCTTTCTTCCCAACCCTCATGGCCTCTACTTCCACACTCCTTAGCATCCTCCCCTACTGATACTGACGACGGCAAAGGGGTCATCCCAGTATATCACTTCTGCTTCCTGGGCACAAGTCCTGTGACCTCACAGGCTACCTACTCCATCAAATTTTCTCTACCCTCTAAAATAGAACTCTCTCATATACTGATTCTCTTTTTCTTTTTTAAATAACCACTCCACGTCTGAGGGTTTTCTCTTTTCGTTATTATTATTGTTGTTATTATTATTTAGACAGGTCTCTCTATGTATCCTGGCTGTCCAGGACTTGCCAGGTAGACCAGGCTGGCCTCAAAACTACAGAGATCTGCCTGCCCCTGCCTCTTGAGTGCTGGGCTTAAAGTCATGCCACCATGCCTGGCCCTCCTTTATTTCTTTTTGTTGTTGAAACAGGGTCTCATGTAGCCAAGGCTAGCCTCCAGCTTGCTATGCAGCCAAGGATGAATTTGAAAATCCAATCCTCCTGTATCCACCTCTCCTGTGCTGAGATCACAAGCATGTAACCATTCCCAATTTCATATGGCGCTGGGGATCAAACCCCGGACCTCATCTATGCTAGGCAAGTACTCCTCGACTGAGTTATATCCTCAGGCTATGTCTGGGGCTGCAGCCACCTCCCCACCTCGAATACCACAGAAGAGATCCTTTATTGTCCTACCACTGTGTGACCCCCACCTGCACAGGGGGCACCCCGTTGTTGCTCCGCTGGAACTCGCCCTCGTCCCCAGCACTGATCTCCTCATAGTCATCGAGGATCCGAACTCGCATGCCGGGCTGCACGGTCTGCTGAACATATTCACCATAGCCGCTACGGCTAGAAAACTCGGAACGGTGGCGGAAGACCCGCCCTTGCTTCCTGGGGGTAGTGACAGCGGTGGGCACTAACAGCGGAAGGCCTGAGATGCAGGGCTGAAAGATGGACCGGGCTGGCCGGGGTGGTAAAGCGCCCTGTTCACTCAGGTTCCGGGCCCAGCCCATGCTCCGCACCAGCTCTGAAATGAGGTTGCCCACCGCCATACTGAACTCCAGCTCCCGCTGTCCCCGGCTCTTCTCCTTTGTGAGACATGGAGAGCTGCGGTCTCCAGCTCCGGGCTCCGGACTCTCATTCAGCTGGTCCAGCAGGGAGGTGACACACAGGTAACGCTTCACCAGGGAGAAGAGCAGCTTTCCAGGGATCTGCAAGACACAGCCCGTGCTGTGAGCTCATCGCTGGCTTTGTCATCTCCCTTGCCCCTCGGTATCCTCCTCGACGGACGAGCAAGGAAGTGCGTTCCTAGGCCCGTAGTTCTCAGATCGATTTGTCTAAGAAACACCAAAGAATTCGCTTTTTAAACAATGATTTCTGTGCACGGTACTTTGCCTGGATGTGTGTCTGTGCAGGACTCGTGTGTCTAGTGCCTGTGGAAGCACGAAGAGAACAAACATATCTCTTGAAACTGGAGTCACAGATGGCTGTGAGCCACCATGTGGGTGCTGGGAACTGAACCTGGGTCCTCTGGAAGAGCAGCAGGTGCTCTTAACCACAGAACCATCTCTCCAGCCCACAAAGTAATTATCTGAAAACACAGATTCTTGTGTCTGCTTTGTGCAGTGTGCACACAAGCGAGGTGGCCTGAGGTTGACATCAGGCGTCTTCCTGGTCACTTTCCACCTTACGTATCAAGACAAAGCCTCTCTCTCACTGCACCCAGAGCCCCGCTGTAGCTGAGCTAACTTGCCTAGAGGATCCCCTGTCCCTTTCTCCTGCAGGCTGGACTGGAGGCAGGCTGCCACAAACAACCGAGTTTCCTGTGGGTTCTGAGGATCCAAACTCTGGTCAGCATGCTTCTAAGACAAGAGCTTTACCTGCTGAGCCATTTTCCCGGATTCCACTCTTAGTTTCTGGTATTAGAAATTCTAAATGGGAGAGGTTGAGAGGGGTCGTGAGCCTTTACTTTGATTAGGCCTCCAGGTTGCTCCCAGTCCTGAATCACAGCCTGAGAAATAGTGCTATGTACCCAGCATTCCTGGACAGCGGCAGAGTACCTGAGGAAGGTGGACGCCCTCAAAGGCCATGCAGTGCTCTTCAGTGGAGGTGGTCTCTGCAAACAGCTCCAGTAAAGTGCAGCGGCTGTCAAAGTCCATGTGCTGCTCGATGCCATCTTGCTGGCCCAGTGACAGGAGGACGTGAGCCCGACTCCCTGCAAGCCACACGCAGTCTGTCTTCTCAGTCCTCAGTGCTTTCCCTGCCTATCCTAGGCTTTCTCCTCCCTAGAGGCTTTTAAACCTCTTTGTGACTGAGACCCAAGGCAAGAAAGACACTTTACATGTCACTGAGCACAAACACATACACACAGAACCGAAACATAACATCACACTATTAAAATTACTAAATTCTGTGTTCTGATACACACACATACACACACACACACACACACACACACACAGAGTTCATTTGTTTTGTTTTGGTTTTTTCAAGACAAGGTCTCACTAGATAGCCTTTGCTGTCCTGGATCTCTCATCAGACTAGGCTGGTCTTGAACTCATAGAGATCCACCTGCCTCTTCCTCCCAAGTGCTAAGATTAAAGACATGCGCCACTACACACAACTGTGTGCAGATATTTTAATCTTTTTAAGTTGGCTGTAACTCTCCCCATACTGATTTCACAACCAATGAATGCATCTCAAATACTCAACAAACGCAGGTCTCCCTGCTTTACTCTCTGCCACACAGAGAGTGACAGATAAACCCGTGTCTTTTTGTCCTGTGTGTAACATTCACTATGTTTCTTTTGCCTTGAGTTGCTACTTATTAGCAATGGTTGGGAACTCTCCGCCAACTCCTCCCCACTCCTTGTGACCCCACTCTCTCCAGTGACACCCCCCCCACACCGCGCTCTCTTACCGGCGTCATGGGCCGCCAGGGCCTGCAGCATCTTGCCTGCGCTCCGGCGGATCTGAGGCTCCGGATTGCACAGCATGTGCATAAGCAGATCCAGGGCTCCTGTCTCCCTGAAGACTCCGGTGAGAGGCCCAATGCTCGCATAGGCGCTGAGCACGTGGATGGTGTGAAGCACAGCGGCCGTCAGGCTCGAGGTCCCGCCCTCGGCCAGCTGCCTGGCGGCCCTGCGCACCAGTGCCCGCACGTCAGCCTCCATCTCCGCCATTGCCAACTCATCCAGGCCGCCTGGATCCCGGGGGAAGCTTCCTAACTCTCCAGCAGGTTCGTACTGAGGTCTTTTAGATAATGTTTGCTCCCGCAGCAGCATGGGGCAGTTGGCATAGACCTCTGGAGCTGACAGCCACATGAGGAGGTGCTCTGTCTTGTCTTCCTCTACATTCACTTTGCCCTCTTCCCCACACTTGAGGACACTCCATCGGATCAGGTATTCAGGATGTCCGTCATGTCCAGGTCTCTGTCGAATGAGTTCTTCAGGGTACGCCTGCAGCCGGGGCCCCAAGGGGACCATGAGGTCCCCTGCTCGTCGATCCCCTACCATCCTGACCTCCTGGAATATACAGGAGAGAGACAGGCAGTATGTGAAAGAGGAAACGACTACGTAGAGCGTGATGGAATCTTGTAGCAAAACAGGATGGTGGTGATTGGTGGGTTGTGTGATGAGGTTTTGAACACACAGGCAGAAAAGACAAAGTATATGACGGGATAAATAAGGGGTTATATTTATGTAAGAGAGGAATGTAGTCAAAGAGCAAGGAGATGAAATGAAAGCGTTCAGGGATGGAAGAGGGCTGAGACTATAGCTCCAAAGCAGTGTGCCTGCCTAGTGTGTGTGTGTGTGTGTGTGTGTGTGTGTGTGTGTGTGTGTGTGTGTGGTGGGAGATGTGGGTACTGGAGAGATGGCTCAGGGGTTAAGAGCACTGGCTGCTCCATGAGAGGACTCAGGGTCAGTTCCCAGCACCCACATGGCAGCTAAGATCATTTGTAACTCCAGTTACAGGGGTCTCACGCCCTCTTCTGACCTCCAAGGGCACTGCATACACACGGTGCTCATACATACACGCAGGCTAACACTCATACACATAACTCTTTTTTGTTTTACTTATTTTTTAAAAAAATATTTATCTGACCAGGTGGCAGTGGCTCACACATTTAATCCCAGCACTCGGGAGGCAGAGGCAGGAGGATCTCTGTGAGTTTGAGACCAGTTTGGGCTATAGAGTGAGATCCAGGACAGGCACCAAAACTACACAAAGAAACCCTGTCCCAAAAAAAACAAAAAAAAAATTATGTTTTATTATCTATTATATATGATGTGTCTCTGTGTGCGTGCATGTGTGCGTGTGTCTGTGTGTGTGTGTGTGTGTGTGTGTGTGTGTGTGTTGTTTTGCCCGTGCTTGCATGGTGCCCTTGGAGGCCAGCAGAGGGAATTAGACCCCCTGGAACTGAAGTTATAGATGGTTGTCAGGACTATATGGGTGCTGGGGACTGATCACAGATGCTTGGCAAGCTCTGTACTACCTGAACTACACCCCAAGTCCCATAAATCTTTTTAAAGGCTATGAATTTAAGCATGGTGTGCTGGCACATGCCTATAATCTTGATATTCGGGAGACTGAGGCAAGAAAATCACCTTTTTGAGGCTAGGCTGGGCTACACAGAAATCTCCAGGCCAACCCCAACTACATAGTAAGACCGTCTTAAAAAAACAAAAACAGCTTTCGAAGGATCGTTTTCACGTCTGTGGATGTGACGCCCCAGGAGTGATAGCTAATGTTTTCCTTCGCGGTTTATTGTTGAACCAATAAAGTCAGTGAACCTTAAAAAAACAAAACAAACAAACAAAAAACAAAAACAAAACTGAACACTGTCAAGCTCCTAAGTGCTCAGTAAGCAATGTATTACGACATAATCCAATACTATCCTTAGATGGAGACAGTGGGTAGCAGGCATCAGATGGGCATGGGTGTTAGGGCAGAATAAAATGATCAGAAAAGGTATGTGAGGTCTGAAGCAGTGCAGGTGCTCTCGAGGGAGCCGAATGGACGGAAGGCACACCGCGGTGAAGAACCGGCCATCCGGCCGGCGTCGCCTCGCGGTACTCAGAAGCCGAGCAGCAGAGAGGAGGAGGAGTCGGATAAGATGTGAGCCAGTGGGGATGGGATCCACTTAGCATGGAAGGGAGGCTAGGAGGCAGCCACTGAAGCCACAGTGGCTGTTGATTAGCACAGGACCAAGTCCTGCCACCCGCTGGGCCTAGGGGCGGGGACGGCACCCGGAGGGCCAGGACCAGGCGCTTAAACCGCGGCGTGAGGGTGGCGCCTGGCGGCGGGGCGGAACCCAACGCATCGTGATCGCGATCGCGCCCGTGCAGACCCCGGAGGGAGGGCCGGCGGGACCGGCCCGGCACCGCGCTGGGAATGGCCTGGGGGTGCGGAGGGGGAGGATGGCGGTCTCGGTCTCGAGAGCTGACAGGACCCGACTTCCCTCCTGTCCCGGGGAGCGGGGATGAGGGGCGGGGGTGGGGAAGGGAAGGGACCGGTGGGCGCAGGACTCGCTTCTCACCTCTCCCCGCCCGGCTCGCCCCTCACCGGCAACCAGCAGCGGGTCCCACAGCTCGGCCCGCCTCCTCCACAACTCCTTTCCGGGTCACACGCCGGGCACACGCACAGGCCCGGCGGCTACGGGTCCCACCGTGGCCCACTACGAGCGTGGCAAAACGGCGCGGGAATGGAGCATGCGTACTAGCCGGGGAGCCCGCAGTCGGCGTGCTTTCCAGCTAGCCAGGTGTGACGCGCCCTGCTCTTCACCGGGTCCCTCTTCCTCACCCACCCATCGCAGCACCTGCCTTGCATTAGTTAAGCCATGCTCCCACCACCCTGGGACTTTCCGGTGTCTTTTTTGTGGTCTTAAGTTTCCAACACTCCCCAAACCCTGAGGTATTTTAAGTTAGTTCTTCCACTTTGTTTTTTAGGTAAAACCATTGAACTGCCCTGAGCTGCTGGCAAAACCATGCATAGTGAGAAAGTCCCACGCCTAGATTTCTTCAATCATGTAGGATTCAATAGTTCAAAGGACCCTGCTTCCAGGGGCAGAGTTTAGGGGATTTTGTATTCACTCCTCCCTCCCTATGCTGAAAAAATCCCAAAGACACAGCCAAAGACCCCAGTCTGTGCACAAAAATGATACATTTATTGAAAGAGTAATTTTTTTAATACAAAAGAAAGCTCTGTACATAGGATGTGACCATGTCCACTGTTCCTGGGTCAACATCCCAGGAGAAGTAGAAACCACTGATATACCCACATACACCCCACATTCACACAAGCATTCACTCAAACACAAGCACACACACACCCCAGAGCCACTTAGGAAGGGAAACACCAAGGGTCGCTGCACATAGAAATGCCACCTCAGTCCTGACACGCAGACTCTCCCAAGGCCAGTCACACAGCACACATCATAAGCACTTTGCCTGATCCACTCACTGGATCTGTCTTTTGTGAGGAGGAATCAACATCGCCTCCCATGTGGTGGGGGAGAGGTGAGTGAGTGGTAGAGGAGTGAACCAAGGAGAGAAAGGCAGGCGCTGGGCAGTTACAGACCTGAGTCCCAAGCTCCCCGCTCTGGCCCCTGGCTTACCATGCCCCAGTCTAGAAAGCTCCCCAAGCCCAGCTATTTCCAGGAGAAAGCCCAGAACGGTGGCCTCCCCAGCTGGGTGAGACAGCAGTGGGGATCAGAGGTGGGGGGTTCTCAAACATGTCAACAGATCCTCCCGTGATACCTACGTGTGCACAAGACCCTGCCCACCTTTCACCTAACCTCAGAAGCAGGCCCGTGCCTACCGAGGGCAGAAGCAAGGGGTCTGAGGACACTCCACCCGACTGCCCTTCTGGAAAAGCTCCCTTACTGAACACAGGTGGTTTAGGCTGGCTCTGACACGGGGTACAATACCCTCCCCCTATGCTAGCCCACCCTCAGGGTCCCCAAGCGGGTTCTAAGGGGGTGGGGCATGGCCCTGTACAAATTACATAAATACTGAGGTTACACTTAGAAAAATAAAGTCATTTTCTTCAAGGCTTTTTGTCTTAATTTAAAAAAGTTACAGTAGCTGCTTACTCCCTGGGAGAGCTGCCCATTTCTGGCTCTCCATCGCTGCGCTCAGCCCAAGAGCTGCTCCTATGTGACCCCCATTCCTGTGTCTCCCCACCCCCCAGACCCCCCTGCTCACTGCAGCCTGGGCCCCAGGGAGCTGTAAGCCTGGGGGGGGGGGCACAAGGCTGCAATGCTGTGGCACAAATGAAATCCGTCTCCTCTATCTGGCCCCCTCCCACCCTAGCCCACAATTGGTCTCCCTCTTCCTAGCCACAACCCCAGAGGGTAAAAGAGGCCTAGAACTGTGGGTCACCCTCCCTCCCCTTTTGCGGCCTGAGGGCCCCTTCCCTAGCTTTCTCCTGGAAAGAACCCAGGATGGGGGGCAAACCCAGAATCTCCTGCATGCACACTGGTGGACCCCGAGCTCATGGGGGGGGGGCTGTCCCCAGAGGCCCAGCCAGTTCTAGAGAGCCTAAGGGCTCCCCAGAAAAGGGGAGTTTGGGCAGGGAGGGGGATGAGAAAAACGCCATTAAAAAAAAGTTAAATATTTTAAAAATATATATTTATAGATTTGTTTTCACTTCATCTCCTCAAATAAAAAGTTCAAAATCAACTTTTAAGTAAAGCAGCTGGGAGAAGGGGGAAGACAGAGGAAGAGAGGCCGCCAGAGGCTCCCTCCGCCCCGAGAGCCCCTGCAGGTCCGTGGGGACAGAGCGGCAAGGCAGAGCAGGCGCCCCGTGACCTGCCCTGTGCACAGGCCCAGCTATCCAGGAGCTGAAGGGGGCAGAGGGGGGCGGAAGGAGGGAAGAACCCCCTCTCTCCCAGCTGGCTCCCTGAGGGCAGGGGCAGGGCTCTTTTGACCCAGACTGTGGCGGCACAGAACTAACCAGAGGTCATCAGACAGGCTGGAGAGAGGGCCCCAAATGCTTCCTCAGAGGGGGCACTGTGCCCAGCCCCACAGAAGGCCTGTGAGTGGGAAGGTGGGCACAGTCCCACCGGGTGAGCGAATACTCATAGCAAACGTTGAGCCAAGCTGGGAGGACAGCCCCACCATGCCCAGAGCGACCGGTGGGGTAGGAAGGAGGGGGTGAGGGAGGGCAGGGGGAGGGCAGGCAGGCCCATTTCTTTGGCTGGAGTGAGAGGGCATAGTCCTGTGGCTGCCCTCTCCTTCTCCTGCCTCCCTCCTTCGGCCAGTCAATGTGTGTGTAAAGAAAACGTGAAAAGGCAACAATAAATAAGTGGTGCCGTCCCTTGGCCGTCTGTCCAGGGCGGCGGGCGGATCATTCACTCTTGGTGCTGTGGGTAGCGTCCAAGTTCACCACCTGGAGCTCGGTGAGGTTGCTGCTGCTCCCAGCTTGCTGCCCTATCACAGCCATCTGTAGGGAAGGAGGAGGATGAGGATGGCCAGTCGGAGGAAGGACAAGCAGGCTCGGGCGCCCCCTGCTGGCCTGCCGGTCCAATGCAGGCCTGAGCAGAAACAGATGGGCCCCTGGCTAGGGAAGACTGGGTGGGACAGGGTGGGAGGGGGTGGGGGGCCCACCTGCCCCATTTACCTGGTGAAGCTGAACTGCAGAAACAGGGATCTGCACGGTCCCAGAGGATGCTGTCAGGAACACCTGAGGGACACCACCTGCATCGGAAAGCAGGGGAGATACTCATTTACTTGCTCAGGAGGAGCTCTAGATATCGGAGATGTGATATACACAAGTGACTGGGGAGCCTCAAACATGTAGCCAAGGATGTGTGCCCCAAAGTGTCTCATGCAATGCACGAGGGTGCCTGTAGTGTGAAGGTTTAAGTGTGTGTGAGTGTCCAAATGAACAAATACAGTTGTCCAGTGAGTGTGAGAATATCCAAGTCTGTATTTGTGCAGGAATATATGTGGGCATTGGGGGAGGGAATAAACAGGAGGAGAATGCATCTCAGTGTTGGAGCTGGGGCACATCTGAGTGCCTGTAAAAGGGAGAAATAAATGGTCCTTCTTTCTTCGGCCCTGGTCCTTCCCTCACCTTGCTCCTGGACCTGGCTGTGGGACACCTGCATGGTGGACGGTGCCTGGGAGAAGGCATTGAGCACGGTGAGGCTGCCATCAGCCAGGCCCGAGGTGGGGGCATACATCACTGCATGGGGACTAGGGTACATCATGTGGCCACCCACAGTTGTGGGTATAGACGACGTCATGATGGTGGCGGGCAACGTCACTGGAAAACACAGATACACATCAGGGAGCTGATCCCTCCTGCTAGCTCTCATCCTGCCCCAGGATTCCAACCTCTAGGATCTTTGTACCATGTTCTGTGTCACAGGTTTGACAAAAGATTGTTTCTTTGTTCCTTACCATCAACTGAAAAGCCTAGCGTTTTCCCCTGAGCGGACTGTCTATGCATCCAATCCCCTGTCCCCAGACCCTAGCATCACAATGATGGGCCCTCTCCCAGGAAACACCATCACTCACTTTTCATTTTCACCTGTTCCTTCCTCTCTCTCCAGCTTCCTAAACTTACACCTAATCAGTTCATCCTTGAGACAAGCACTTCTCCAATGTTAACAGAGGAACCTTGTTAAAATGCAAATTCTGAGTCATTGGGTTTGAGGTGACGCTGGAGATTCTGAAAACTCCAAGTCCTCGGTTCCTTCAGCCCCTAGACCACACTGTAATGAGTAAGGCTGGGTTGGCAGTAGCTTACATATGAGAGTTCGCTATAATTCCTGAAATGACCAAAGGTAGCTGAGAGGAATTAGAGCTACTCAAGACCTGTAACACCCTCCCACCCGGTGACAGATGCGCTGACTGCTCCTTCCTTGCTACTGAACAAACCATTTCCCAGTGGTTTCTTATGTCTCCCTTGACTCTACATCCTCACTGCAGAGCAGAGTTCAAACCCCAGCCACGCTCACCAGCTTTCCTATAAACATGAAACCAAAGCCCCAGTTTCTACTTGAGTAAATTCCCCAGGGTCCTCGGTACAGGAGCCACACTGCTAAGCACCTTCTGCCAGGCTTCCTGTGGGAAGGCAAGGCGTGGGGGGTGACAAGGAGTAATACCTGTCCCGCTGGAGGAGGTCTGCGTGAGGTCTGTGCTGCTGTCACGAGAGGGAGACGCTTGCTGTGGGGCCTGGTGCACCTGAATGGCCTGCACAGGGACCTGCTGGGCCACCGCCCCACCTACAAGACACGGCGTGTTACTTGGGCTCCACCCACGCAGTCTGTCAGCCTCACCAAACGCGCTGGAGTATACAGTCCCGGGTCCGATACTCTGGTTCCCAACCCTTGTCACTTTCCCCTGGGACCTGAAGAGGTCCTTCATGTCTGAATGAAGTGACTCCCTCTTTCTTCTGCCTCAGGCTTTGCTTCCATCTTCTTCAGCTGACCCGGAGCTGTCCTTAACCCATCAACATAACCTACCCTCCAGTCACAACAGAGAAGTGACAGAACACCAACCATCTCCATAGCAACGGAGGTTCAAGGGTGAACTAGCCAGACAAGACCAGAACGGAGCGTTGAAACTTACTACAGCACCAGCAGGGATCTCACTGGACACAGTTTGTCTTCCAATGAGACATACAATGGTTCTCTCTTTGGCTCTTGCCCATGTTCACCTTTTCTTAGCTAAGAAAGAGGTCCTCCTGGGGCTAGCCCTAAAATCACTTTTAACGCCCTCCGTTTGACCCCTCCCTGGTGCCCCTGTGACTCACCGGGCATGAGGGTGAAGCTGGTGGGCAGCTGCATGAGGCCCCCGGAGGACACAGGCCCGCTGCCCGTGCTCTTGAGCACAGTCCCGTTGGCACTGCTGGCACCACTGGGGCTGACGCTGGCAGACACCGGGGCCAGGTAGTTGGTGATGGGGAAGGAGGGGCCGCTGCTGACTTGCATGGTGGTGGAGGTGCTGGGTGCTGTCTGGATGGTGGAGGTGGTACCCGGCAGGTTGGTGACCGTGAATGCTGGCTTCAGTGTGTCCTACACCCAGAGCAAAGACGGAGCAGTGAGCTGCTGACAGATCTCATCCCTCAGGAGCTTTGTGTGAATGGAGAATCCAGGCAGAAATCGCTGTTCCGGTTACAGCCCTAATGATACCATTTACTTGCCACGAAAGTCATGAAGCTGTTGACTGGACACGGTGCCTCAAGTTCTAGCACTTGGGAGTCTGAGACATCAGTACTGCCCAGCCTGGTCTACACTGTGAGACCCTGTCTCGAAGTTTAAAAATTACAACCATAACACCGGGGGTGGTGGCGACGGCGGCGCACGCCTTTAATCCCAGCACTCGGGAGGCAGAGGCAGGTGGATCTGTGAGTTCAAGGCCAGCCTGGTCTACAGAGCGAGTTCTAGGACAATCAGGACCGTGCCTCAAAATAATAAGTAAATATTACAAACAAATAAAGAAAAAAACACAACTACTTAACTTGGAGGTTGTTGAGAAGATTAAGCAGGGGAGAAAAAAAAGATAAGCAGGCTAGCATTCCTAAAACCACTCAGAGAGAGCATCTGAGCTCACACCAAGATCAAAATAAACACTTGCAGCTCTTACAGTGAGAACTGCGTGCTTTCTGCCCCAGGGAACCGCACAAATCTCACTCACAGTCTGCTTCTAGCTCTGGCAGTGACTGTCTGGGTGACCCTGAGATAATCACTTCCCTTTTATGAGCTTTAATTTCCTCTTCAAAATGTGAGAGGGTTGGGCTTGAGTTCTCTTCAAAAGGGTCCTTCCGGTTCTGAACTGCTGGGCTCTACAGCAGGGACCGAGATTTTCAAAGAAGAGAAAGCCCATGAAGGTCTGACAGTGCAGTGCTTCAGCCCAAGACCAAGGGACTGACTGACCCGCGTGCACACAAACACACACACACACACACACGCACGCACGCACGCACGCACGCACGCATGCACGCACAAATGACTGCAGATAACGGGTAACTAACACAAGGGGGAACCTGGAGTTTTGACTCTCTCCGTTCTTAGAGCTGTGAGGAAGAAGCCAGGAGTTGAGAACCAAGCCGCCAGGCCTAGATCCACTTAATTCAAAAGCCGGGGTGGGTCAGCCCGGGATGTTTGCTAGGCAACGGGCCCCAAGGCCTTTGGTTGGTGGAGGCGTTGCTAAGGCAAACAGTGCCGCTTCCTTCCATTGGTCAGTTAGTTCAGCACCCGGAAGGTGGAGCTCCACAGACAGCAAGAAGGAAGACCCGCCCCTCCGTCCTTACCGGGAATGAGGGGGAGGCGTAACCAGAGCAGGCATCTTTAGTAGCAGGCCAATGCTCTCCCTAACAGCCCAGGCCTGGGTATCCCGAGCACCCCGACACCCGGAATGAGGCTCGCTAGTATGGCAGTTCCTTGCCCAACCTGACAGTCCGCTTGGCAACAGCAGTGGATTCCCAGGACCCTGGATCAGGAGGCTCCCTTCCTATTCCCAGCCGGCCAGGAGGGCAGGGCCAAGCTACACCCCCGCCCAAAGCGGGGAGACAGCTGGCGGGAAGAATGCGAAGGCCTTGCCAGGCAGGCGGGCTGTGGGCGGGAGGCCGGCGTGGAGCCCGAACCGGCCTTATATGGGCACGGAGGCCGCCCGCTTATCTTGGGGGACGGCCTCCTGTCAGGAATGGAGGATGGACACCTGTCTCCTAGGATAAGGAACACTAACCTGGTCCCACTCCACATCACTAAGCACATCCATTTACCCGCAGTAGGCCAAGAAGGGAAAGGGACCCTCTTTTCTCCCCCTTTTACATAGGTGACCCCAACAACACACCTTGGTCTCCCCACTGCTGTCAGATTCCGACACCTGGTAGGTGAGATCCGGCTCTTCAAAGCCAGTGGCACTCATTCTCTGGTCTGTGGTGGGGTCTGAGCGGGGTGGAGAGTCTGGCGAGTTGAGGCAGGTCTGAATCAATGCCTTGCCGGTCTCACTGGTGATCATGGGCTGCAGTTTGCGGGTGGCAAAGGTATACACATGGCCTGTCTCACTGGCCACCAGCAACAGCACTTGCGTCCCTGTCAGCGTGGACAGCTCATAGGCCTGGGGAGTTGGGAGGGATATGGGCAGGTCAGCATTTCCTCTCCACTTCCCTGGGGAAAATTATACGGTGATCTCCAGCACCGACTCCTGGGATGACCTTCAACTCTAGGGACCAGACACCTGACGGTGAGCTGGAAGTGGATCAACTGCCTATGTCCTTGAAGAAACAGTCCGACTGCAGGTACCCCAAGCAAACAGAAACAGCTCCCAGCAGGGATGGATATGTAACTTCAAGGGGGCATAGAAAGACCCAGTTAGCTATCCCCCAACATGTCCGGTGCCCGCTTCCTCCTCACTGTCAGAGGGACAATGAGATCCCTACCACACTGGAATCCACACATCGTGTTAGTGGTAACAGCCGTCTAAGTGTGCAACTGCCCATGATCACTGCCAGATCACTGCACAGGCTCTAACCTGTTGCCACAGCCTGACTCCTTTGGCCCTGTAATACCACAGTGCCCTTTGCCTTGGGACAGAAGGATAAGGAAGGACCTTCTCCCAAACCTTCTCCGTGATGATTAAGGGTTACCGATAACAGATTGGCTAAAACGATGAGAGCTAAGTCTGCGACTGTCCTCTGCCATGAGCCCAGAAACGGGATCCCCTGCTAAATTGCACAACCCACCTTGGAAGCAGTTCCAGCTTCTACAAGGAACAGATAACAACACTGGTGCCCAGGTTGCAGGCTGCCTCCTCTGCTTCCATCCCTTCCTGTATCGCCTAGACTCCTTTCCTCACCATTTTTCCTGAGATATTGGCTGGCACAAGGTACCTCTACAAATCTCCCCGTCCCCAACATTGCATGCACCGATTTGCCCTAGAGCTGGAAACCCTACTTGTCCCAAAGACCGGGTGATTCTGCAGCCGGTCCGGCGGGCAGCATGAGATTTCCAGAGAAAGCAACGGAAGACACATGGCCAGGGCGGGACTTGGTCCCCGCTTGCTGTTCCTCAAGGCAGCAGCAGCCACAGCTCTCCCGCCCAGCTTTCTCACCTGGCCCCTAACCCTGCCCGTCCTTCAAGCCCGCACAACTCCAGCGATGCCCACCTTTCCTCCCACTCACGCTCGCTCACGGCTGTCATCCAACGCCAGCCTCCTCCTCTCAAATCCTTCTGCTCCCCTTCCCACCGCCCTTCCCGCACACCGGGACAGAGTGGCTCGGCTGCCCCCCGCGTCTGGTTACCCACCTTCCTGCCCGCCCCTTGTCCACTCCTGCCCTCCTCCAGGACCCTCTTTCTCCCGCGCGCTGGTCACTCCCACCTCGGCGCCTCTGCCCTGGATTCCGGACGCTCGCAGCATCTCCCCTCTCCCCACATTTCCCCGGCGGCCCCTCCCCTCTGGCTCGGCCGGGGTACCACCGTCCCCTCCTACACACCTTGTGCGGACTCGCCGCCTCCTCACCTCCGCCTCGGCTCCGTCTCGCTCCCGGGCTACCCTAGCGCGCACCCACCCTCCGGGTCCCCCCGGGGCGCGCCAACCTCCGGCTCCGGTACCTTCTTCATGATGCCCGTCTTCCTCTTGCTGAAGGTCGTATAGCGCCGCAGCTTGTTGTCGATGAACTCCATCTTGATCTTCACGCGGCCCCGGGTCTTCTTCCCCGGCTTGGCCCCGCTCACCGCACCGCTCACCGGCCCGTAGCCCCCGGCGGCCGCCGCCGCCGCCTCGGGCCCACCGACCACCACGCCGAGCTCCATCTCGCTCAGGCTCCGCTTGAGGCCGCGCCGCTCGGCGCCCAGCTCCTCCTCCTCGCCGGACTCGGAGTCGCCCTCGCTGCCGCTGTAGAGGGCCCCGGCGGTGGGCGCCGGGGTGGGCGCCGCCGCCGCTGCAGCCTCCCGCTCCAGACGGCCCGGGCCGAGCCCCGCGCCGTTCCCGGGAACCCGGCCCCCGTTCGCCCCGCGAGTCCCTCCGCCGCCTCCGCCGCCCGGCCGCCCCGTCGGGGTCCGGTTCAGGCTGCCCCCCAGGGCCGAGCCCCGGCCCAGAGCCGCCGCGGCCCCAGCTTGGCTCGGTAACATGGCGCTCAGTGCAGGAGGGCGGACGGGCAAGTCAGCGAGGAATCGGGGCCGCCGCCGCCGCCGCCATCGGCTTCCCGGTTCCACCGGGCACTCCCGCCGCTGCTAGCGCCGCTCCCGCTGCCGCGGCCGCCGCTGCGAACCCGGGGCCCCTGCACGCCCGGGCCGACCTGGGCCCTCACTTTCCTGCCCCTGTGGCCGGGGTTGCCCCAGGCCGCGCGCAGCGCCCCCTGTCCGTGTGCCGGGGAGGCGCGCCCTGCGGCCGTCAGCGTCCCCCGGGGGGCAGGGGCTGCTGGCCGCGGCCGAGACCGCGGGCGGAGGGGGCCGGGACCACGCGCTGGCGGCGGAGGTATCCCCCGACCCTTCCCCCCCATATAAAGAGATACAATGTTTCCTTTTATGGCGAGGCCGCTCCTTATATGGTGAGCCCCAGCGCCCCCGCCCTATTGGTCCGCGCTTCCGGCACCTCCGCTCCCCATTGGCCGGAAGGGGACACTTATTTGCATAGGCATACCGAACTCGCTGCTGTCATCCCGCGTCAGACCGCGATTCCGAGAGGGGCGGGGACAGCTCCTTAAAGGAACAGGCCCGCCGAGCCAGCTCCGCCCCCAAGTGTTGAAGCCCGGTGGAGTATGGAGAAGGGGCTGGCGCAGAGGAAGCCCGGGAGAGGGCTGCGATGCTGTCTTGCCGAGAGCGGGGAACCCGAGTGCATTGGGGGTTTGAAGCAAACGAGGAAAAACACTCCCTAATTGCAGCGAAGGAGTGCAGGCATAGATTGGAGCACTCCCTTCACTTCCCGGGGAAGGTAAAGTGAGTGGTTGGAGCCAAGCGAGCGTGAGTGTTTAGACTCCTCCAGCCCAGCGGCTCCACTCCCGTCCCGTCCCGTCCCGTCGCCTCCCCCCACCCCCACTACTTCCCTTTCTTTCTCTTTTCAAAGGATCAACACTTTCCCACAAGTCTAGCTGCGAGGTCACATCATTCATCATCCTCTACGCTGGGGGGTCTTTGGCAGACACACATCTGGACGAGGAGGAGGTACAGACGCCCTCCCATCCATGATGGGGGCAGGGCGGAGAGTGAGAGGTCAGTGAAGACTTCCAGCTGCCGGCTGTGCTGAAAGAGGGGGTGGTCCAGAGGATAAAGCACACCCCGCAGCCAGTGCAGAGGCCTGAAATACAGTGGGACAGGAGGATTAAAAGTAACAAAAAAAAAAAGACGAAAGGTTAAAACGTGGGTATTACAAAGCCCACGTTAAGGGTCCGAGAGGCTGAGTCTTTGCTCCAAGGTAGAGAAAACAGCTTGAACTTCTTTCTGTGTTACTGAAATTGCTCAAATCTGGCCTGAGAGGGTGGTGCACACATTTAATTCTAGCTATTCCTGAGGCTGAGGCAGGAGGATTGCCCTGAGTTCAAGACCAGCCTGACCTACGTACTAAGTGCCAAGATCACACAGCAAAACCAGTCCGTCCCCCCCCAAAATTGTTTAAATATGAAGCTTCCCTGCCTTTTGGTAGTCCTGCGCCTGGAAACAAGAGATTGTTTCCAGGTCCATTCTTTGGTGTTGGTATCCATCCCTCAAGTTCTGAATACAGATGTAACGGGGGCAAAGAGTAAAGAAAGCCACAACAGCCGTCTGTGGCTAGTTATACGGAGCTACATGTAGTAAGTCGCCCCAATCCATCCTGGTGTGTTTAATGAGATGGGTTTCCTCTAAGTGCTGTTGTGAAGAAGAAAAAGTGACTGGGTCATTGTACACAAGTATTCGAACAAACGAGCTAGCCAGATGTGGCTCATGCCTGCAACACTGAGGAGGCCAAGGCAGGATCACCAGAGGGAGGTCATATAATAAGTACCCCTCCACCCCACACCCTCCCACGAGATTAAGGACTTAGATGATGGCTTAGTCAGTGAAATGTTTGCTTGGAAAGCATGAGGATCTGAGTTCAAGCCCCAGACCTCACGTCAAAAAAGCCAGTTATAAACCAGGAGAGGTTGGTGGTACACACCTTTAATCTCAGCAGAGGCAAAGGCAGGTGGATCTCTGAGTTTGAGGCCAGCCTGGGCTACAGAGTGAGTTCCAGGACAGCCATGGCTACATAGAGAAACCCTGTCTGGGGGACAAGGGGCAGCCATGGTGGTACATGCTTATATCGATTTCAGTGCTGGGAGGAGACAGGCAGACACCTGGGGACCTGGTCACTCAGGCTACCCTACTTGGAAGCTGAGTGAGGGACAATGTCTTTAAAAACAAGCCTGGGCTGGTGACGTGGCTCAGTGGGTAAAGGCACTTACGGCCAAGCCTGGTGACCTGGGACCAACATGGTGGAAGGGGAGGGAGAACCAGCTCTCACTAGTTGTCCTCTGTACTCTCATACACACTGTAGTGAGTGTGCACCCACACATTTTTAAAAATAAAAGAATGAAATTTTCAAAATAAAAAACCACAGTGGACAGCTTCTGAGGAATGGCAGTCAGGACTATACTGTGGTCTGTCTCCCCACCCTCAAACATGCTCACAGAAACAAAGACCAGAGTGAGGTATTAAGTATCCAAGTCTCAATCATCACAGGCTGGTATTGAACTTTCGATATAGCTGAGGAAGGCTTCGAACATCTACTCCTCCCCCACTCCAGCCCTCTAGTGCTCCCATAAAGAGCTGGAGACACCACACCCAGTTGCACAAAACTTCTGTGTGGGCTGGGTGTGGAGGAGCATGCCTGTAGTCTCAACACTCACGAGGCAGAGGTGCACTAGTCTCTGAGTTCCAGACCAGCCAGGGCTATAAAGTGAGACCCTTTCTCAAAACACACACACACACACACACACACACACACACACACACACACACACACACAAAACCACCAAGCACTTTTGTTTGCAATATATATAGGTTGGGCCATATAAAAGCATTATTTCATAGGTCAAGGGTATAAAATCGTTGATTTCATCAGTTTGCACTGGGTGACAGTGTTCACTGCATTGCTCACTATGAGTCACACACAGTTCAAAACCATGAGAACTACCAAGAGATTAGTGATAAAGTATGTGCACACATGTACATACAACATAGGTTTAGAACATACCTGAATCTCTGAAAACAGGAACTAGGATCACTCCCCTCTCCCATTTCTCCTCTGATTTGCACCAAAGGTACTTACACATGTGGAACGCATTAGCTTAAGAGGCAGAAGAGGTCAGACACATACATTGATTCTGCAAGAGTTCATGGGTCACAGGTAGAGCGGAGGTGGGGGATGGGGGCGGGGGGTGGAGTCTGAAATCCACAGCCCTGTGGTCTCATCCCCACCCAGCTTCCAAAGACTTTGGGTCCTGTACTGCAAGGCAGCACTCCATCTCATCCACAGTGGGCGGTGTCCGGGAAGAACCCTGCCTGCCTGAGCTTTCCTTCTCCTGGGTCACTGTGCTGTGTCACAACCTTCTTAGGTGACGTCATTTACACTGCCCTTGGTCACCACAGGAAGGCAGGGGGAGACTCAAGCCAGGTTCAGGAGCCAAAGCCATTGATGAGGATCACAGGGCTGGAAAGATGGCTCAGTGGTCCAGAGCACTGGCTGCTCTTGGAGAGAACCCAGGTTTGGTTCCCAGCACCCACATGCCAGCTCACAGCCATCAGTCACTCCAGTTACATGGCATGCCTTCCTCTGGTCTTGGTAGGTATCAGGCACACATGTGGTGCACCGACGTACATGCAAGTAAAACACCCATGTACATACAAAAAAAATCTTTTTGCAGAAGCAGGCAGATCTCTTGAGTTCAAGGCCAGCCTGGTCTACAGCACAAGCTTCAGGACAGCAAAGGCTACACAGAGAAACAATTTCTCGAAACACCAACAAACCACATCTTTTTAAAAAAATGGATTAATGGGGTGGGAGATGTAGCAGTTTGTAGAGTACTTGCCTAACCAGCACCACATAAACCAGGCACAGTGGTATATATGTATATACTAGTATGTATCTACTAGTATGTATCCACTAGGCCTCTGGAGCTGGGTTAAATCTCTAACACTGAGACAACAGGCTGAAATGCCTATTAATGTACCAAAGCCAGGTTCTCCCAGCATCCCTCAGTCCCTACCTGTTACCAGGAGTGGCGAGTGGCTGGCATACCCCGCCCTCCACCCTGAACTCTCCAGCCCAGAGGCTGGGCTGCCCTTTCCCCAGAGGCTCTTCCCTGTATTAATCCAGACATTTTGGTTACCAGTTCTTCTCATACCTTGTGTGGGCCCCGGCCCACGTCTGAGTGGCTGCCTCCTTGCTTGCTGACCTTTACCAGATGTCCTCCCTATTCAGATTCCCTGCCGGTCTCCTTCTCACCTAAGGATCACAGGAGAGCTCACTGGAGGTTCTTTGTTCCTGTATCCAGTATTTGGTGTAAACAACTTAGATGCAAGAATGTAGAACATTCAGTAGCAGGTAGCAAACTTCTGCCCTCCAGGGATCATCTATTGTGCTGTAAGACTGTATTTTAGGTTTCCTCCCTCTTTCAATAAACGGCATTCGGCATTTCAGCCATGGCGAATGAATGACTCGCTGTCTCTTATCTCTGTTTTTTAATCCGCAGCCCCTCGCTTAGACATGGTGAACGGGTATTGCTAACGCGGGCGTTACCGCTACAACCTTGGGCCTCCTGGCTGCTGTACCTGGTGCCCTTCTGGCCCCATTCCCCCATGCCCCCCCCTCCCCACATGGCCCAGCTCAGTCTGGTCATGTCCACTCTGGACTCTCCCAGGTATCCCTGCCTCTGGCTATGCTCTCCCTTTTATTTATGATAACTTTCTCCTCCACCATACCTAGGAAGTCATGTTCCTTTCCTTTTTACTTCTTTTTTTCATTCAAGGTAGAAACAAGAGTATTAGAAAAAAGTTCAAGGTTATCCTTGGCTACATAGTGAGTTAGGGGCAAACCTGGAGTCTATGAGGCCCTGAACTAACAACAAAAATTCATAGATGTGTTTTATTTGGATCATACAGCATTTGTGCTTCTAAATAACATTATTACATTAGTTTTTTTTTTTTTTTTTTTTTTTTTTTTTTTTTGTGTGTGTGTGTGTGTGTGTGTGTGTGTGTATTCATCTATGCATGCAGTACACACCATAGTATTCAGGAGTAAGCTCCACATGATGTGGAGGTTCAGTTCCAAGAGGGACCCAATGCCCTCTTCTGGCCTCCTCAGGCATCAAGCACACACATGGTATACAGATACACATGCAGATAAAAAATAATAAAACATTTTAAATGCCAATCATGGACTGGAAGGGCTCAGTGGTTAAGTGCTAACTGCCCTTCCAGGGGACCTGAGTTGGGTTCCTAGCACTCATGCTGGGTTGCTCATGACCAGCTCCAAGAAATTCAACACCCTCTTCAGGAGTCTGTGGGTACCTGCATTCACAGGCACACAGACACAGACAGACAGACAGATACACATACACAATTAAAGGCAATAAATTTAAATCTTAAAAATGATTGCTGTGGAGCTGGAGACAGCTCAGAAGAGCACTGGCTGCTCTTCCAGAGGACCTAGGTTCAATTCCCAGCACCCACATGGCAGCTCACAACTGTCTGTAACTCTATTTCTAGGGGATCCAATGCCCTCTTCTGGACTCTTAGAGCACTGAACACGTGTTAGATGAACAGACATACAAGCAGGCCAAACACCCATGTATGGACATGGATACATACATAGATACATTACATAGAAAGTGGCTTCAGTCCCATTACTTGAGGGGCAAGAGGCAAGCAGATCTGTGTGAGTTTGAGGCCAGCCTGATCTACATGGCATATTCCAGGACAGCCAAAGCTACGTAACAGAGCCTCTATCTCAAAAAAAAAAAAAAAAAAAAAAAAAAAAGACTGTCACAACACCCTTCCTGTTGAGGTGAAGGTCTCAGCTGTGACGGCAAGTTAGAGGGAACTAAAAGGAAATCATAAGTCAGTGTGCCCAGGAAAATTCTAGAAAGCCACGCTGCAAACTCTAACAGCACTTAGCTCTAGACTAGGTTTGGGACAAAAGAAGTACATTGTGCTTACGTAGGTACCTACCATCAGACTTTTTCTACCATCAGAATTACACTTTTACCTACTTTTTCCTCTTACATTCAAGCAAAACTCAAGACACAAGGCAGAGGTGAGTTACATGGATTTTGATGCTGGCTGCACAGGACATTGGGGTGAAGATTCTGGTTGGGAACGGTGGCCCACGTTTGCCATCCCAGTACCTGGGAAGCAGAGGCAGGACATCTGGAGTTCAAGAGCAGCCTCAGCTGCTAGTGAGCTGAAGACCATTTCTAGACCACACCTGAGATCCTGCCACACATAAACCAGTAACACTAAAAACAGTTAGTTACTAACACTGGTACCCTGCAGAGAGAGCAGAGTTAGTGAAGACAAGATTCCTGATTCGGTCCAAGCAGGCAGAGGGAAGGAAACATCAAGAAAATAGGAGTTAAAGACTGAGGAAGAGGTTGGTAAGAGGGTCGGAAGGGTGACCTTTTTATGTAGCTGAAGGTGGCTCTGAACTTTTTTGCTCTTTCTTAAATTGAAATTGAAAACACTAGTTTTTATTAGTTATTATTTTGTTTATGGGTGTTTATCATGCATGTATGTCTGTGTTCTGTGTGTATGCCTGGTATCCATGGAGGCCAGATACCCAGGAACTGGAGTCACAGATGGTTGTGAGCAGCCCAGTGGGTACTGGGTATTGATGCTGGGTGCTCAGGCAGAGTAGCCAGTGTTTGCTCTTAATGGCCGAACCACCTGTCCAATTCCCAGCCTTGATCCTCCTGCCTCTCCCGACCAGATTCTGGGGTTACAGGAATATACCTCTATGCTTGGTTTATGGTTGGGGATCTAACTTGGGGCTTCATGATGCCAGGCAAATACCCTCCCTATCAATGGGGTGGTTTTATTTATTTATTTTATTTATTTTGCTTTTTTGAGATAGACTGGCCTCTAGCCTCTGCCTCATGAGGCATTGTCCAAGTATATATAATATATATAAACTCCATTATATACTTTATATTTATCTATTCTTTATATATAAGTATTTATTTATTTTGGGTATTTCAGTGTTCTACCTCAACATATGTATGTGCGCTGTTTGTGTACCTGATACCTGAGGAGGACAGAAGAGGGGGTCTGATCCTCTGGAACTGGAGTTAGGGATGATTGTGAGCTACCATGTGGGTGCTGGGAACTGAACCCGGGTCCTCTGCAAGAGCAGCAAACAAGGATCTTAATCACTGAACCATTTCCCATCTCATTTTTGTGTTTTTGTCAAGATTTACTTTTATTTAATGTGTTTTACCTTTGTGTGTCTGTGTGTGTGTGTGTGCGCGCGCGCGTGTGCCTGGTAAACCCTTTTGGCCCACTGGTGCCAAAAGAGGGTATTAGACTCCCTGGAACTAGTTACAGCCAGTTGTAATCTGCTGCTTACATGGGTGCGAGAAACCAAACCCCAGGTCCTCTGCAAGACAGCCATGCTCTTAGCCACTGAGCCACCTCTCCAGCTCCTGGCCTTCCTAGTTTTAAAGGGACTCAGAGCCCGAATATGTCACTAACCCCTTGTCTGGTCCTCCATGTCCATTACACTTCTACATTCCCCGGGTGTGGAGATCGAGTCATCAGCAAAGAGTTAGCGGCTGTCACAGGTTAAGACATACTACAAAACATATGCGAACTGGAGAGCAGACCGGTATCTACTGCACAGTCCCATCCACACCCTACTAGATGAAATGAAGTCACAAAGAACTCTATTCATGAGCAAAGGCAGCGAAGAGTCTTACAGACAGACTGTAAAAAAGGCTTCTTTATTGAGAGCAGCGAGTGTAAAAAAACAAAACAAAAAAAAAACATAAAACAAACAACAATAACAATAACAACAACAATAAAAGTATAAGGCAGGGGTGGACCACCCTCCCAATTCCTCTAGGGTCCCCCCAGACCTCCCCATGCCCACCCCCCCCCACGCTGCAATTACATAAAAAAGCCGCCCATGTGCATATAAAAAGGGCGGGCTGTATAAGTGTCAAAAGGCCCTGAACACTTCATCTGCCAGGCACTTGGGATGAGGAAAGGATTTGGGGGACGGGTCTGGGTTAGTGTGCACAAACCCACAGTGGGGAGGAATTAACGGCTATGTCCTCCACAACCTGCTAGACCCACCCCCAGGTGGGACCCATGGGCCAAGAGGACTGTTGGTCCTGTGTACCCAGAGCTATCCTGGAACTTGCGTACATGAGTAAATTAGTTCCCCAAACCTAGCTCTCGGCCCAAGCCCAGCCCTCCCGAGGCAACATTGGCAGATGAGTGGCAGAGCTGGACCTGGCCAAAAGAGGTCTCAGACCAGAAATCGGGGTTACCTGAGGCACCCATACTGTCCCTGATGAGGAAAGGGGGCAAAGAAAGGTGCCCAGCCCAACGCCTTAGTCACCCAGCCTGGGTTCGAGTCAGCCTCCCCAGTGGCTGAGGCGAGGAGAAATGCCCAGGCACTGCCTGCCCTCGACAACGCCCGCTGTGCTTGGACAGGGACCCCAGGCCAAGGACAGGATAATCCGCCCACCATGCTTCAGGCTCCCCTCAGGAGGTGTTCTCCCCTGAAGCACAGCCTGCAAGGCTCCCTCACTGCTTGCCGTCCGCAGGGCTGTCTCCCAGGGTGCTGGCGATCTCACTGAAGGAGGGCCGGTCCTTGGGGTTCAGGGCCCAGCAGCGCTGCATCAGCCGGTAGAGCTTAGAGGGGCAGCCTTCGGGCTGTGGGAGTCGGGCCTTCCCAGCCTGCAAGTCTGCCGGGCAGACGGGACAGAGTGTTAGCCTGGACGTTTAACGACGTGTTAACACCTGCCGGGGTGTGCAGTTCCCACAGCAGTCGCCCACGGGTCGCTCTGCTCTGGGGAGTACTGGTCAGTGACGGGTGGGTACCATATTTTAAGACTATGGCAAAGATCTTATAAGACAAAGAGATAACTCCGCTCCCCAAGTTCACTCTGGTTGGTAGGCAGGGTCGCTGTGGGAGCTGAAGCGACTGAGTGACAGACAGCTGGAAGGGACACTGGGTAAGTGCTATTTATTACCCAGCATAAAGTGCTCCATAAGTTAGTTTTGAGTTTTGCAATACCGAGGATGAACCTAGGACTTTGCATATGGTAGTCAAGGGTCTATCACCTCCCATACAACCTGAGCCTGCTTCTCAGTATTTTTTAAAACTTTTTTTTTTCCTTTTTGGTTTTTTTTTTTTTTTTTGACAGGGTTTCTCTGTGTAGCCAGATCTCATTACAGATGATTGTGAGCCACCATGTGGGTGCTAGGAATTGAACCGGGGTCCTCTGGAAGAGCAGTCAGTGCTCTTAACCTCTGAGCCATCTCTCCAGCCCTTCTTTTTGGTTTTTTGAGACAGCGTTTCTCTGTGTAGCCCTGTCTGTCCTGAGCTCAGCTCTGTAGACCAGGCTGACCTCAAACTCACAGAGATCCATCTGCCTCTGCCTCCGAAGTGCTGGGATTAGAGGCGTGTGCCACTACACCTAGCTGAAATTATTCATTGGTGAGCCATCTTGCTAGCCCATATTTACGTATTTTTAACAACTGGAGAGGTCATATCTTCATAACTGCTAAGTACCAGCCCTAAGGGAGGAGGAGCTAGGCTCAATAACCCTGGGGCCTGAGCAAGCAGAGGTGGGATGGAGAGGGTGGGGTTATATCCAGAATCGTCTCTCAGGAACACAGCTCCTTACCAGCCAGCACTTCATCATCTGCCTGTCCACCATGGGGCATTTCTCCATGCGTGAACACTTCCCACATCAGCACACCAAAGGCCCAGACGTCAGACTTGGTGGAGAAATCCCCCTCCAGGATGGCCTCTGGGGACATCCAACGCAGCGGTACCCAGGCCTGCCGGAAGTGGTAGTACTCACTGCACAGAGAAGCAACACAGGGATGGAGGTCAGAGGTCAGAGGCCACAGCCTGGGAGCCCAGCCTCACCTCAAACCAGGACTCCCCCTGGCTGGGCCCAGCCTTTCCCACAGTCGACCTCAAAGGAATCAGTAACGTGGATGCTGAGCACAGGGGTATGCTGGATCAACTCTGGACGTGGATCCATTTGAGTGAGGTTTGGTGGTTTTAAAATTCCATTAAGAGGGGTTGGAGAGATGGTTAAGAGCACCAGCTACTCTTCCAGAGGACCTGGGTTCAGTTCCCAGCACCTACATGGCAGCTCACAACTATCTGTAACTCCTGTTCCAGGGAATCCAACACCCTCACACAGACATACATGCAGGCAAAACATCAATGCACATAAAATACCAAAAAAAAAAAAAAAAAAAAAGGCATAGCCAGCAGCAACTTGGAGCCACTTCTGGGAACCTATTGTACCTCTAGAGGGGGGTGGTCAGGCTCTGCCCACCCCTGAACCTCCCCTCCACCTTTCAACTAAGCAGCCATGGAGCCCTTTGCCACCCTCCACAAACTGTACCTATCCTCTGTCCCGCCTCTGGGAAGGAAGGGGAGCCCACCCCACCCCCCAGCCCTTCTACCTGTTGTAAACATCCTTGCTGAGGCCCAGTGCCGACACCTTCACCTGCCTCTGGGCACTGACCAGGCAGTTGCGAGCAGCTAAGTCCTTGTGCACAAAACGGTTGTTGGACAAATGCTCCATGCCCAGGGCCACCTGGGTACACAGGGCCACCTGGTGAGAGAGAGCAGCCTGTCAGAGCAGCTCAGGCCTGGGGGGTAAGGGAACCACCATGACACACCCCTTGTCTATGACTCCAGGTACCCCTGGAGTGCTGCTTAGAAAACCCCAAACACAACGGCCTCAGCTGCCTTTTCCAGAAAGCGGGACACATTATCTGTTTCACTAGGTCGTCTGAAGGGCTAACTAAGGGGCTGAAGAGAGGGGCTTGGTGGGTAAGGGTTTGCTTGTGCAAGCCTGAAGACCTGAGTTGGGATCTCCAGAACCCACGTAAAGGGCTCACTGGCCAGCTGGGCTGGCCACTCAGGGAATTCCAGGTTCAGTGAGAGATCCTGTCTCAAAACACAAGGCTCGATGGATCAGGCCTTTATTCCCAGGACTCAGGAGACAGAAGCAGAGCAGCGGATCAGCTCTCCGGGGAACTGGAGTTACAGGCAGTTAACTGTGACCCACTCAATGTCATCCGTGCTGAGAGCCAAGCTCAAGTCCTCCAGAAGAGCAGCAGGCGCCGCTGAGCCATCTCGTGGGCTCTCCACGAGCACTTACTTCAAAGGAACACGTCTAATGGACTGCACAAACAGCAGGCGTGCACTAAATGTTACACATGACAGGTCCTGGTGACATAGAACAGGACTGGCCACGCCAGGGTTCCTGACAAGAAGACAGACGCCAAGAGAGCTGGAGAAGGGGGTCACCACTGCAGGCGTGGTCCTTGCTAGAGAATAAAGTCAGAGTGCTTGTAAAGATTCATGGCTCTGGGCTGGTGAGATGCTCAGCAGGGTAAGGCATTTGCCACCAAGCCTGACGACCTGAGTTATTATCTGGAACCCACGTGGTAGGAGGGAAGAAGCAACTTTTTCAAGCTGTCCTCTGACCTCTGCGTGCATGCGTGCGTGCGGATGCAGACATGCTGAAACACCAATAATACATGTTTGTCAAAAGAAGACTCGGGGCTAGAGAAACGGCCCAGTGGTTAAGAGCACTGGCTGCTCTTGCAGAGGACCTGGGTTCAGTTCCCAATACCTACTTGGTAGCTCACAAGTGTCTGTACCTCCAGTTCCATGGGACCCAACACCCTCTGCTGGCCTCCACAGGCACCAGGCATGTATGTGGTACACATAAATACATGCAGACAAAACACCCATACACATAGACATAAATGAAACTTAAAAGATTTATGCTCTTATTATCTCGCTGCCTCATCTAAATAGTGGAAGCAGATGCTAAAAGATACAGGGCCCTGCATCACTGCATCCCTCGTGTTACAAAGGCATGGCGAGGCTGTGGAGCTCAGCAGTAGAGTGCCTGTCAGTGCCCAGGAGGATCAATCCTAAGCACTGCAAAGAAAGACATTTCCTTCGGCCATCCAGGTGCTTCGGGAGGTAGAAGCACCGTCGTACAAGCCTGCAGACCTGAATGAGAGCCCCAGAGCCTATGGTGGAGGGGAGCCATGGCATGTGCGTGCCTCCAGTCATACATAGAGTAATTAATAATAGCCAACTTTTAAAAATGGCAATTAAATCCACACAAGTAACAGAAACTGAAGAGGTCCCTTCGACCCGTGGCAATGACAGGACGAGCGACTGGCTGGCTGTGTGCTTCCTGGGGCATAGAGATTCACAAGTCACCAGCCGCAGGACACAATCACGGAGGAGTGAGAATCAGACGGTGGGCTAGGGAGACAGCTCATTGGTTAAATGCAAACCCAAGGACCTGGAACCCCCAGAAAGGTGGAAGGAGAGAACCGACCACAAAGTTGTCCTCTGACCTCCACACACAAAATAATAGCAAATAATTGATTTGTTTTTTCTCAGACTGTAGCTCAGACGGGCCTGAGACTCACAACACAGTCTATATTATCTTCAAATCTCGCGATGTCTATGCTAGAGTCTCCAGGGTGTTCCGATTACAGAGAGGGGCAACGTAACGCCTGGTTACACCTGCAGTTTCTCACTGTAAGATGTATTTCCTTTTCTGACGGCCTGTGTGTCTGTCTGCCTGCGTGTGGGTGTGTGCATCTGTGTGTGGGTCTGTGCATCTGTGTGTGGGTCCGTGCATCTGTGTGTGGGTCTGTGCATCTGTGAATGGGTCTGTGCATCTGTGTGTGTGTCTGTGCATCTGTGTGTGGGTCTGTGCATCTGTGTGTGGGTCTGCATCTGTGTGTGGGTCTGTGCATCTGTGTGTGGGTCTGCATCTGTGTGTGGGTCTGCATCTGTGTGTGGGTCTGCATCTGTGTGTGGGTCTGTGCATCTGTGTGTGGGTCTGCATCTGTGTGTGGGTCTGTGCATCTGTGTGTGGGTCTGTGCATCTGTGTGTGGGTCTGTGCATCTGTGTGTGGGTCTGTGCATCTGTGTGTGGGTCTGTGCATTTGAGTGCTGGGGCCTGTGGAGATCGGAGGAGTCCCAGGAGGTTGTGAGTCACCTGATGCTGGGAACTGAACCTGGGTCCTTGGGAAGAAGCTCTCTTACCTACTAAGTCTGGATCTGGGGAGCAATGCTCCTGTCTGATCTGAGGAGGTTCCACATCCCAGGAGGGCGTGGAAGCCAGTTTCTGAAAACTTGCTCATCCATGTAAAGATGAGATTCGAGAACCTGCAGGACGGTGTTTGGTGAGGGTGCCGGCTGTCCGAGCACCCCGGTCACGTGACAAGGGTGCCAGCTTCCTTTCAGTTTGTCTTGTTTCCTCATTTGCTTTTTAAAGTCAGGGTCCCACTATATAGCACAGGTTGGCCTCAGACTCACCATGAACCACAGACTAGATCTGGCCTCAAGGTCTTCCTTTGCCCCAGCTTCTCAAGAATGGATTACAGACGTGAAACACCACACTCAGCTGTCAGCCTATCTCCATCCCTGTCCCAGCCACTTACCTTGGTCCTCTCCTGAAGTCATCCCCTTCCTGCCATTCAGCCACTTCCTGTCCTTGAGGACTGAACTCAAATGGCTTTCTCCATCAGGAAACGTCTTTGTTAACCACAGCTGTCTGTCTACCTAAGGACCTGGATGTCGTCCACATCCCTGACTGAGGCCTCCCACTCACTTCCCGTGTGTCGCGCCTCGAGTCCTTCAGCCTGTGAGGTCACAGTCTCCACACACAAGCTGAAGAAACCTGCTCAAGGCCACACCCACCCAACAGCCTCTGGACTTGGCTGCTTGCTGGGGCTTTCGCTCAGAGCCGCAGGCGTGTGGGGTTTGCTTTACCGGAAGCTCCTAGAGAAAAGGCAAGGGCCGGAGCGGCTGCCTCTGTGAGGCCAACAGGATGATACCAAGCTACCTGCAGGCTACAGAGCCGGGACCGGCACTTCATATCTCTCCGCCTCCGTTTCTTAGTCCGTGAAAAGGGGACAGGAATACATTTCAGGGACTGCTGTGCTAATAAACACAGTTGCCATACTCAACATGAGGCCTGTCTCTAAAGAAGCACTGAGCACTGGAAGCTCAAGTCTGCCCTTGCTGCGGCCTCCCCTGGGGATCCCCGACCTTCTTCTTACCTTCTGTTTGGTGCTGAGGGGCTGTGACTTCAACTTTTCATCCTTACTCTTGGAAATCCTTAGGAACTGTTTGAGATCTCCCTGAAGGAAGGGCGAACACCTCTGTTAGGCACAGCCCAGCTGCGGGCTCTAAAGCATCAAAACCAAGCCAGTGCTTGCAGAGTCCCGGCTGGAAGACCGTGACGAGCCCTGACCTGAATGCACACCCGGCCCTTACCCTGGTGGGCACAGCTCACTAGGATATGAGGATTAAAGACCATGTGGAGGATGGCCTGTCGTCCTTCCTACCTGACGACAAGCTCTGCCTCCTGGAGCCAAGAGGCAGACACAACCCCTTACCCTGTCCTCATAGACTACAGAGAGGGGTCACAGTAACACACACACACACACACACCACACCACACCACACCACACACACACACACACCACCACCACCACCACCACCACCACCAGCAGCAGCAGAAAAACACACAAGGCCCAGAAGCAGCCTGAGGATATCCAACCCCAGATGTCCCCACAGCAGCAGCGTGAGGGCCAAGAAGGCCAGGACCCGGCAAGGGTGGGGAGGAGAGAGGTAGGGTGAGTCTAGGGGTGACAACCTGGAGGGGGGGGGCTGGTGGTGGGGCCGGCACCTGAGCCAGGAGAGGAACCGGGTGAGGGGAGGAGAGGAGAATCGAAAGGAAAGACAGGAAGGGGGAGAAGGAGAGAGGGAGGGAGGGAGAGGGACAGGAAGGGGGAGAGAAGGCCGCCAGGTTCTGACAAGCTTGTTCTCAAGTGGTGGCAAGCTCTGGGACGAAAAAGTAACAAAGCAAACTAGTTGGCAGAAGTACCTGAGGGCATCAGGCAGGGCACAGAGAAGCCCCAGAACTGTCCAGAAAGACAGGAGAAACTGAGCACAGGTAAAGGTGAGAGTGGGGAAGGCAGGGGGCTCAGGAAGCAGGAGGCAGGTCTGGTCTGAGATCACAAAAAGCCAAGACCTCTGTAACGTCCTAGCCCTGAACCCCTCCTCCGTCGGCACACTGCCCAGTGTCCTAGCCCAAGACCTACCAGGTCCACATATTCCAGCACCATGTAGTGGGGCTCAACCTCCCGGCACAGCCCCAAAAGCCGCACCACGTTGGCATGGTTCAGCTTCCCGAACATCTCGAGCTCCCTCCGGAAGTCCAGCTGCTGCTGTTCATCCTTGCTCTGCAGGCTCTTCACAAGCACCAGTGTCTCCGCCACGCCCTCCTCTAAGCCCTGGGCCTTCGCGAGGAACACCTCCCCAAACTCGCTTTTCCCTGTGGGCAGAGGGCCAGGACAGTCAGCTGCCTTCACACAGGCAGTGGAAGCCACTGGCTGGGAAGACCACAATGACGGCCTCTCTTGCAGCATGGGAGCACTGGCTGGGAAGACCACAATGATGGCCTCTCTTGCAGCACAGGAGCACTGGCTGGGAAGACCACAATGATGGCTTCTCTTGCAGCAGGGGAGCACTAGCTGGGAAGACCACAATGACGGCCTCTCTTGCAGCACGGGAGCACTGGCTGAGAAGACCACAATGATGGCCTCTCTTGCAGCACAGGAGCACTGGCAGGGAAGACCACAATGATGGCCTCTCTTGCAGCATGGGAGCACTGGCTGAGAAGACCACAATGATGGCCTCTCTTGCAGCACAGGCTCTGCTCCACTCCACCCATTAGGCAGGTGAGCCATTTCTCCAGCCCCCTAAGTTCTGATGTACCTTAAGAAAAAAATCAGTACACATCCACAATTTCTCTAACTTTAGTTCTTTTTTCCAAAGGACCACTTTCATGAAGCATCAAGAAAATACCAGTACAGGTGGGATACAGGAATGGCACCATGTGAGTGGGGGTGTGACTAATGCCCAGGGGACAACCTGAACCCTAACATGCCATCTCTAACATGTTGGACTTTGAGGACCTCAGAACCACCTCGGCCCGTTACCCAGTGTCCTGTAACAAAGTTGGGACAGCTGCCGCCAAGGCCACATACCCAGAGTGGTGATGGGCTGCAAGCTGGCCCGAGGGAAGTGCATCTTGTCACCCGTGCTGTGGCGCTTGTTGGTGGCTGTGGGGCCAGAGCCCAAGCTCGTCAAGGCCACTTCCTCCTGGACCTCTGCTGATGGCTGTCCGTTCTGCAAAGGCCCACCTGGGAACAAGGGGTCAGGACAATAGCCCAAGGCCAGACACCCTGGTCACCACAGTCCTGTGGTGTCTCTTGCTGTCGTCCATGACTCCCATTTGCTTCTTTCCACAAAAACTGGCTATTCCCACAGGTAAACTGATGGGGCTTTGGGGCAGGCCTTAGAGTGTGACCATTTATTGATGGAGGTGATTAGGAGCTATGACATGAGCTTGCCGTGGGAATTTAATCTCAATCACCAGCTGAATGTCATACCCACACATGTAATTTGGTTTTCACTGGACCTTTTATGCAAAGGGAAATCACCGAGGAGAGCCAAGTGCTGTTCCTGAAGGCCTAACCTGAGTGAGACCCAGCAATGCCCTCAGGGAGCTTCTAATGGTGGGAGGGGTGAGGAAAAAGATGGACAGATGGCCCCTGGGGGCTGACTACTGGGGGGAAGAAAGATGTGTAACAGAAGCAAGTATATGCATACCAATTGTATCTGTGCTTTAGAGTTGGGAGAGAAGGCCGGCCAGGCTCCCATGAGGGAGTCCTGAGCCGAGCAGTTCAGAAGCCAAGGCCCTGAGAAGGGGCGGACTCCAAGCTTGCAGCCAGGGGAGAGGCAGCCCCAGATCCAGCCCTCTACCTCCAGTAGTACTTGGCTCTCTTCCTCCACAACTGCCACAGGGGGGCGCTCTGCACCCATGCCGGCCCACCGCCCCCTGGAAGGGGCCTCACCGTTGAGACACTCCATCTCCGGCTCCTCGCCTTCAGGCTGCTTCTGCAACCTCTTGGCTTTACATCGCTTCTTGCAGTAGAACATGAGGCCCAGCACGGCGATGATGTAGGCCACGGCTGCACCCACGGACAGCCCGATGGTCTGGATCATCTTGTAAGGGGGCGGGCTGCCGGGGCCCTCAGAGTCCTCCATCACAGGCTTGTCTGAGAGGCACAGGGAGAGGTCAGGACGGCGGGCCCTCAAGCAAAGCAGACCCTGTGTCTTCCTTCACCAACCCCCCCCCCCACACACACACACACACATGTGGCAACGCCTAGACACCTGAAGGCCTCCACATGCCATGGAGACCCGAGCAGCATCCCTTCCTTCACTGGCTGACTCCATACTGTGAGTTAACCCTGGACAGGGGCCCTGGGAGGCTTCTAGCTCAGAATCCCAGTTATCACCCAGCTCCGAGTAGGTTCCTGTGTGGCCAGTCTACCGGCCTTCAGTGGCCCAGGGGACAGAAGTCCTCTGAGTCATCAGATGAACTTGGAGGGAGAGACTGAGGACACGCTTCAACCAAGGATCCCACACTCCATTTGCTACAAGATGCGTTATTGGGAAGACAATTCTGCTGAATGGAGAAGCTTGCGGAAAAAGTTGTGAACTTTCCTCCTCTTTAAATCCCCTCGTCTGCAGCCACAGCGACAACTTCTCAAAGGGACAGAGATCACTAGGGCAGGTGTGGCCTGGGGCTGTTAACATGTCACAACTCCTCTGGCCTTCTTGCTTCCTGACCTGATTTCCTCCCCACTTGAAATAGTTTGGAGTTTTTGTTTCTTTTCTTTGGTTTGAGACAATGTCTTACGCTGCAGCCCAGGGTATTAGAGAATTCACTATATAGCCCTGACTAGCCTTGAACTCATGACAATCCTCCTGTCTCAGCCTCTAAGATCCAGGATTACAGTAATGAACTGTCATGCCTGGTTTATACAGGTTTGGGCCTTTTTTAAAAATTACTTTTAATTATGTCTGTGTGTGTGTGTCTATGTTCGGGTATGTGCCTGTGAGCGCAGGTGCCGTCAGAGGCCTTGGGTCATCTGGAGCTGGAGCTACAGGCAGTTGTGGGCCACCTGATGATGGACACTAAGAACAGAGCTTGGGTCCTCCGACAGAGCAGTAAGTCTCCTAACCTCTAACCATCTCTCCAGCCCAAGCTTGGATCTTGAAGTGCTTCCCTCCCAAAGGACCACGGCTAAGCTTGTCCCCCAGCCTGTGATGCTCTTGGGAAGCGGTGGGACCTTCAGAAGGTGGGACCTGGTAGAAGTAAGCTAGGTCACTGGGGCGGGGGGTGCCTTGAAGGGGAAACTGAGGCCCAGCCCACTCCTCACTCTTTTGCCTCCCACTCAGCATACGATAAACGATGTCCTCTGCCACCGGCTCAAAGTCACCGGGCTCTTGGCAGCACTAGGCTGGGGTCTGAGTGGGAGCCAAGCCAAGTCCTTTCTAAGTGTACAAGACAAGGAGGCACTTGACGAAGAGAGTATCCTTCAGCAGACCCAAACCCATCTCAACTGTGGAATGCCAAGTCAGTGACAGTCCAGCCAGGGATCTGGGCTTGTGAAGGTATACTGGAAAGGACACCCCAAGCTCCCCAGTTTAAATGCCTTCTCTGGCCGGGCAGTGGTGGCGCATGCCTTTAATCCCAGCACTCGGGAGGCAGAGGCAGGCGGATCTCTGTGAGTTCGAGGCCAGCCTGGTCTACAGAGTGAGTTCCAGGAAAGGCGCAAAGCTACACAGAGAAACCCTGTCTCAAAAAACCAATACATACATACATACATACAAATATCTTCTCTGTATAGGGGACACTATATGGATGATGAGAAAGGATTCTACCACTTCCTGTGTAGGGTACCCTCTCTTGACCCATACCCACGACAAAGAGAGGGGCCTCTGTGTGCCTGATGTTACAGCTGTTGCCAGCGATGCAGGTGTAGGAGCCCGAGTCCTCAGGGGCCACATCATGGATCACCAGGGAGCCGTTCTGGAAGATGTGCATCCTGTGGTAAGAGAAGCCACAGCAGTGCTCACCTGGTCAGGCCCCAGGGAGCAACCATCGCACGAAAGGTAGTCAGGGTGGAAGGGAGGCCACCTACCTGGGTCCCAGCTTGGTGGGGTCCAGGATTCGGTCTTTGCCTTTCCACTGGATAAGAGGCTTGGGGTCCCCCTGGGCCTCACACGGCAGCAACGCTGTGTGGCCCTGGTACACGGTTGTACGCTCTGGTTCCACCTTGAAGGTGATGAACACTGGATAGGAAGAGACCAGAGAGCATCACGGAGCTGTCCCAGCGGGCACAAGCTGTTGCTCCCCAGGCCCCGCCCACTCTGGCTCCCTATCACAGCCGCACCTGCCACGGTCAGCTGGACATGGGCACGGATCTGGCCCTGGGGCTCGTTGGACGCAATGCAAGTGTAGTTACCAGCGTCGTCTCGGGTCACTCGGGCAAAGTGCAGGGTCCCAGCATTGTCCGTCACCCATTCGGGGAGGCTGCTCCCATCTGCAGAGACAAGCAGGAGAAATTATGGGATGGGCTAGACTTCCATGGATGACTGACAAGGCCCTCGGTCACTCATCTCTACCCTAAACAAACCATGGCTCCTTCTTACTCACAGGCAAAGTCCAAACTCAAAGTCCCCTATTATTTACTTTTTCCCCAATTTTCCAGTCTCACCTCTTGAACAACATTTTACTTGTGCCAAACTAGACCGAGGACAGGCCTTGTCCTCACCTCACTCCTGACGCCCCATCCCAGCTCCACCTGGACTCTCACTTCTTCCAGAAAGATCCCAGTCCTCTGCCCCACAGCTGGTGCAATTGTGAACCTGGTCCAGCCTTGTAAGAAACAACTTGGCAAGTTGTGCAGATGGTTATAAAAATGTTCATACCCTATGTATATAAAATTCCACTACTGGGATTCTTTCCCAAAGGAAACAAACCTAAATCCAGAAAAATAAATCCCAATAACGTTGAGATTAGAGATTTATTAGAGCAATAAAAAGAGGGGTCACAATCCAAGTCTCTAACACGTAGAGAATATTCAAGCAAATGATAATAAATCCAATAATGAGATGATTATTATTGTAACAGTTGAGACTGACATTATGTACAATATATAAAGACAAGGAGAAATGCTTAATAATGTTAAATTGAAAACCACATAAGTGCTGGGTATGGTGCCACACTTTAATCCCAGAACTCAGGAGGCAGAGGCAGGAGGATCTATGTTCGAGGACAGCCTGGTCTACAAGGAAGCAAGTCAGTCAGGCTACACAGCGAGACCATGCTTAAAAAAAAAATAAGAAAAAAGAAAAGAAAAGAAAGAAGGAAAGAAAGAAAGAAAGAAAGAAAGAAAGAGAAAGGAAAAAAGTGGGTGGGGGGACCTGGATATATGTCATATTCGTTAAGAGAATGGGCTGCTCTTCCAGGTCTCAGGTTTGAGTCGTAGCATCAGTTAGTGGCTCACAATCGTCTATAACTGGAGTCCCAATGGTTCTGATGCCCTCTTCTGGCCTCTGCAGGCAATGCACTCACATAGTGTACAGACATACATGCAGGCAAAACACCAATACACACAAATAAGTAAAAATAAAACAAAAGCCATATAAGCTCCAGACATGGTAATACATGTCTTTAATCCTAACACTCAGGAAGCAGAGGCAGGTGGATCCTTGGGAGTTTGAGGGCAGCCTGGTCTATAGAGTGAGACTCTGTCTCAAAAAACAAAAAAAACAAAATAAAAAAGGTCAGGCATATTGGTGCCTATAATCACAGAACTTGGGAAGCTGAGGCAGAATGATCTAAGTTCAAGGTCAGCCTGGGTTGCACAGTGAGTTCCAAGCCAGCTAAGACTATACAGCAAGACCGTATCTATAACAAACAAGCAAACCAAACTAATTAATTAAATAAATAAAATCTTTAAAAAGTGGCCAGGGATATAGCTCAATGGGGCAGATGGCCTAGCATACTTGAGGTTGTGGGTTCAACCCCCTACTCCACTACTTCAAACAAACAATAAACAAATAAAATAGGCATGTCTTTACTAGGAAGTGTAATACGTAAAGGCTGTATATGCATAAAATTATTATGCAAGAGTAAAAGATTCATAGAAAAGAAGACAGACAGCAGATGGCAGATGGTGGAGTGATCGGCCCCCACCCTACCCCCCACCCACCCCCCACCCCCCACCCCGCCCTCACGTTTGCCAATGAGTCCAGGCTACTCTGATGCTGGTGCAGAGCAGGTCAGAACAGCACTGCCTTGACAACCACCCACCTCTGCCTGGAGTCGTCATCTGCGCATCCAGTGCTGCACTCTTGACCCTTTGGGGTTACAGCTTTCCCAGCTCTCCTCAACTATCTCTCAGTCCTACATTTCTGGTTTCCCCCCACAATTCCGGGAGCAGGCTGGGCACTCCCCTGTCCCTCAGACATACACATAGGACAAGTTGCCTGCCCTAGTCTATGTTACATGGTACCCACCTGCCCGTACCCACTTAACCGTGGGCTTCTCTCGGCCAGTGGCCGAGCAGGGTACTGTGGCCTCCTTATCAAACTCCATGCACTGCTGTGGCTGAGGCGGGGGCGTGAACTTGAGTTTTTCTGGTTGAGTGAGGAAGGAGAAGAGGAGGATCTGAGACAGGGAGAGAGGCCAGGGCCATCCCTGCTGCCCCTTCCCACCATTCCTCTGACCAGACAGACCAGGTATCCTCCCAACACGTCACATACGCTGACTTACCCAGCACCTGGACACGGGCCTGGGCCTCGATGCTGCCGGCTGGGGTGCTACTCACACAGCGGTACAATGTCCCATCATACACCTCCACACTATTGATGCGTAAGGTCCCATTCTTGGAAACTTCGAACCGTGAGTCCTGCAGGACAGACTTGAGTAGAAACAGGCTAATACCAAAGGCTACACGCACCTCTCCCGGAGGGCAGCCTCTGGGGTACGAAAGCCCTGTAGCGTGCGCTGAGAGACTTTAGGGGAACTCCCATTGACCAAAAGACGCGTTTCTCACCTCCGAGATAAGCATCTGGTTCCTATACCAGATGACAGTGGGCTTGGGTGTGGCCTGCGTCAGGCAGTGCAAATAGCCAGGTCTGCCCTCCTCCAGCTGGCTGTCCTGGGGCTTCTGGAGCCACGTGGGTACAGCTAGAGTGACAACGAGAAACCGCTGAGCTAAACAACAGGTTTCTGAACCAAAGGTCCCAATCACAGAAGACACGAAGACACCAGCGGTCCTGGGCTCAGAACCCCCAGGCTGCCCAGGGGACACCCAAAGGCCTGGATGCCAACACTTTCCAACATGTCCATTGCGTCCCTAACAAACACCCGAGGTGTATTCCTTCGCCCTCAGTCCAGCTAGGAAAAGAGACGTTCCCAGAAGTGACGTCAACGGCTCCCACGAGGCACAGAGGATGATCTATCTGCAGCTGTGGCGTGTACGACCTCACCAGAGCACCGGCTGCTCTTCCAAAGGACCTGGATTCCATTCCCAGCACCCTTGTGGCGGCTCACAACCATCTGTAACTCCAGTTCCAGGGAGTACAGCACCCTCTTCTGGCCTTCCCAGATCCCAGGCATGCATATGGTGCACAGACATACAGACAGGAAAACCACGCTTTCACATAAAAGAAAAATAAATTATTTTTAAAAAAGGAAAGAAAAGGACCCCACCACCCTGGTTCTGTTTGGTATTATATCATGCTGGGCCACAGTTAGTGTGATAGTTTGAATGTGACCCCACAGGTGTATGTGCTGAAAGCTTGATCACCAGCTGGGGGCACCATTCTGGAAGAAGGCACAAACTGGAGCGGGGGGCCTGGTGGGGGAGTCCCTAAGGGTCCACTTCAAGTCACATGCATCCCTGAAGGACGTGTCTTGTTCCCACACCCCTCCTCCTTGAACCCCCTCTGCTTCCTGGCTACCATGAGATGAGCGACCTCTGACTCAGGCCGCTGCCGCCCGTATAGTCTGCCGCCCCTTAGACCCAAAGCCATGGATTCAACAGACCACGGAGCAAAAGCTCTGAAAAGATGCTTCAAATGTAAATCCTTGCTCTTTACTCCTAACTCCTCAGACATTTGTCACAGCATGACTGATGCACTGGCCCTCAAAATGGCTGCATTTTAGCTGCATCAGCTCCCTGCCTGATCTCCTCTACCTTATGAATAGACGGCTTGCCGTGGGCCGACGCCATGAATCAGGACATAGGGTTGGGGTCGTCTATTCACGGCAAGCCAACAGTCTACTGGTGTTTCCAAACGGATGGCTGGAGGCATTCGTACGTCACATACATAGAAAACTATGCTTGCCAGGCAGTGGTGTCGTACGCCTTTAATTCCAGCACTCGGGGAGGCAGAGGCAGGAATTAAAGGCGTGAGTTTGTGAGTTTGAGGCCAGCCTGGGCTACAGAGTGGATTCTAGGACAGCAGGGTTTACACAGAGAAACTGTCTCCCCCCCACCCACCCCCCAAAAGAAAGAAAGAAAAAAAAAGAAAACTGTACTCATTTCCTCCCAAACCTGCTTGTCCTTGCCTCTCTATCTCAATAAGGAACATTGTTCATTTCCAGCCAAATGCAGAAGCCACAGGTCCAGTCTTGACTTACGGGCCCGAGGCCCTCACTTTATTCTCTACCAACCCTACCTGCCTGCCGAAGCTCTGAAACTGGACCTGACTTTGACCAATTCTCATCTCCACCACTGCCACCTCTTGTTCGGGCTCATTCAATAGCTCCCTGGGCATCTATGAGTAGGTACCTACTAATTGACCTCTCTACTTATTTTCTCGTTTGTTTGTTTGTTTGGAGACAGAGTCTCACTATGTAGCTCTGGCTATCCTGGAACTCTCTGTAAAGACTAGGTGGACCTTGAACTCACAGAGCTCCGCCTCCCGCGGGCTAGGATCAAAGGCATGTGCCACTATGCCCAGCTCTTATTTATACTCCTAAAAAAGTTTTTCATTATTTGAATCCCACCACTTGGGAGGCAGAAGCAGCCAGATCTCTGAGTGCAAGGCCAGTCTGGTCTACATAGTGAGTTCCGGGCTAGTCAGGGCTACACCGCGCATGTGTGACGGTCAAAGACAACTTGCTGGGGCCCATCTCTTTTCACACTGTGGGTCCGGGGACTGAACTCAGGTTGTCAGACTGGGTGGCAAGCATCCACCCCACCGTCTGAGCAACCCCGAACATTCCAGTCTTCTCAGAACAGACGGTCTTCCACATGGAAGCCTGCAAGGACTTCCTGTCTGCCCTGGCGAGGCCGAATGCTTACAGCAGCAGCAGCAGCAGCAGCAGCAGCAGGCAGTCCTTCTGGACCCTTTCATCCCTTTTAATGTGACAGTCACACATTCTCCATCAGGAGGCAGTCCATCTCTGCTTCCTGGAACCTGGGTGGCCTGGGCCTGGCCTTGCCTTCCTGAATACACTTTTGCCCTCTTGGAATCCAGTTTCTGTGTGAGGAAACTTGGCCTAGCAAGACACGTGACTGACTGGCCCTCCAACAGCCCTGTGGAGCTCATGAGCCCTCGAAGGTGAATCCCACCCACAAAATGTAAGCACATCAGTGGCTGTGGCGAGCCGCCAGGGTTAAGAACAGCTTGTATGAGCTGAGGTCCTCACTGTGTCCTTAGAGGTCTCCACATCTCAGACAGCCTTAGCCACTCTCATTAGGTTTACCCAACAGAAGCCCCACGGCCCCGCTGTCTCCCACTCACACACCTACTTCTGGCCGTGATTCTTCCTTAGTTTAAGCTCCAGCTCAAATGCCGCCTTCTATAGGTCTGCCCCGCCCCCCATCCTATCTCATCATTTACCCTGTGATTTTTCTATGTTGTCCTGCAACCTAAAACCATGTATTTAGAGGGCTGGAGAGGACGGCTCAGCAATTCAGAGCACTGGCTGCTCCTGCAGAGGATCAATGTTTAGTTCCCAGCAGCCAGGGCGGCTCACAACCAGCAGTAACGCTGGATCTAACGGTCCCTTCTGGCCTCTGTGGCACCAGCCATGCACATGGCACAAAGACCCACACACATGAAAGAAAATCAAGTTATTAAAATGATCACTAAGTCGTTCCTCACACTTGCTCTGTCTCTCTTGTTAGAATAAGCTGCATGGCGTATTACGTGTGCGGTTTGCTTACCACCACGCTCCCAGAACCGGGAACTGTGCCCTGGCATAAAGGGACCCCTCGACAAGTCTCTGCGGACTGAACGAGATCCCTGAACTCAGCCTCCTCTGACTCGACACTACATCGCCACGTCTGACCAGCATGGCTTGCCTGGTGTTCAACCCTCAGATTCCACGGGTCTCTTCAGAGCGCGCCCAGCCCAGCTTCACCTCTGTCAAGAGACCAACCAAACTGAACAGGCCCAAGCATGTGTCCTGAGTCTGAGGATCCCAAAGTACCCTTAACAAAGCGGCTGGCCCGCACATCCCCATGAGGGCTAGTGGAACAGCTCGCGTTGGTCTGTATGTTGATACGTGGGCATCTTCCGCACCAGTCACCTGTAAGCTAAGGCTTCCCACCCGAGCCAGGTGTCCAAGTGCAAAAATACGTCCTCTGAGATGTCAGCATTTGTTATTCTGAAGCAGGGTTTCCTGTAGCTGAGGATGTTCCCGAACACTGATCCTTCTGCCTCCCCAGGCTCGGATTATACTCGTGTGCCTCCATTCCCAGCTTACGTGGCCCCAGGGAGTAAACACGCGCATGGCAGATGAGCACTCTACATCCCTAGCCCAATTTCATTATCTTTATGGGAAGAATCGCCAAAATGTCTTATTTTTTAAAAACGTTAAGATGTGTTTATTTTTATATTACACACAACCGTGTTGCCTGCAAGTCTGTCTGTGGGCCTCAAGTCTGGTGCCTGCGGAGGTCGAGGGAGGTTCAGATCCCTGGAACTAGCGTTACAGATAGTTAGCAGCCACAGAGTACTGGGAACTGAAGCTAGTCCTCTGACAAGTGCTCTTAACCACTGAGCCATCCCTCCAGCCACAGTAATATTTCTTTAAAAAGCCTGCAAAGAACGATGAACTAAACAAAGCTACCACTTGACCTCTGCTACTTCTCAAAGAGAGAAAGAGAAAGGCTAGAGACGGCGCAGTGGGTAAGTGTGTGCCACAGGAGCACGAGGAGCCAGTTTGGAGTTGCAGGATTCGGGGACCCAGGGGCAGCGGCACACATCTGCCACCCCAGAGCTGAGCAGCAAAGACAGAAGGATCCCTGGAACATGATGGGCAAGCGGGTTAGCGCAAACAGCCAGCTCTGGGCTCAGCAAGAGGCCACGGCTAACGGTGGGCAGCGAGAGGCCACGGCTAACGGTGAACAGTGAGAGAAAGGCACCTGGCATTGACCTCTGGCTTCCACAGACACAGGTGAACACATCTTCCATGCTACCCGCCCCCACAAAGAGACAGAGACAGACAGATATCTTTTTCATCTGTAACATTTGATCTTTCCAACTATCTTGCTTTAACGCCTTGTTACTGGTGAGAGACAGACCTCTGCAGCTCAAGGAATGTGATCCCAGTGGTTACAGTACAGTGTTCCTCCTCTGTGGTCAGGGGACGGCTTTCCTGGGAGGGCAGTGTTTACGTCTCTGGAGTACCACCTCTACCTCTGTGTCTGGCTCACTACCGTCACATGACCAATATTCCCAAGAGCCCAGAACCTGGAGAGAGCCTCAGGTGTACACCAAGGAAACCTCCATCCATTACACCCGCATCCCAGAACCTCCTAGGCTACCACCCAGCGCTCCTCACCCTCCAGGAGAAGAGTACTCACTGGCCACAGTGATGTTGACATCCTGTCGCCGCTGGCCAGCGAGGTTGGCTGCATGGCAGGTGTACACACCAGCCTCACTCTCAGCAATAGCAGCAAACACCAGCTCAGGACCCTTCTGGTAGACCCTGCCATGGGCAGGAAGCCGCACACCGGCATGTTCCCACCACACACTGGGTGTAGGCAGACCCTCGGGGGCTGGGCAGGCAACACGTTCCTCACCACCAGCGGTGAACACCCGTGGTTCAAATGGCAACATGTCTTCAATCTCTGCAAGGACACGAGGAGAAGGTAAACTGCTTGACTGCCTTGGGCATCTAGGCAGGTGGTGCTTTACTATCAGCCGGGCTCCCTCCAGTCACAATTCCTCCTCTCCGCGTCTCCTCTCTTAGCCCAGCATCTTCTTCCTCTCTCGGCCCTACAAGCTGCCAGCTAAGCCAGCAAGGGCCCTAACTCTCCAGGAGCCGGCAACACCGGATCCGGGGCCACCTCAACAGCAGAGACCCACCTGCCAGGCGCAGTGTGGCTTCCAGGACGATGGGTGGGCCCCTCTGCCCCCGGCCGATGCAACGGTAGACGCCTGCATTCCGTGCCCGGACCTGGGTCAGCAGCAGGGAGCCATTGGCGAACACCACGGCTCTGCGGAGGTGAGGGGGGCTGCGGAGGGGAGAGAGGACTGTCGGAAGAGGTGGCCCTAGGTCTCCTTCTGGAACGGGACGCACTGAGATTTCACGTTGCGAGGGTCCGGGTTGTGGGAAGGGTGCATGTGTGCACTTGAGCGTGTCTGTGTGCAGGTGAGTAGCTTTCTTATTTTAAATTTTATTTTATTTTATGTGTGTTTTGCCTGTGTGTGTGTATTTGTACCGTGGGCACCCTTAGAGTCAGCGGAGGCCGAAGAGGGTCAGACACTGCACTGGCGTGCAGACAGTCGTGGGCTGCCATTGGGTGCTCTGAGCCAAACCCGACACTCTGCAGAGCGGCCAGCGCTCTTAGCGACTGAGCCATCGCCCCAGCCCCTCCCTTCTCTTTTCCAGGCAGGAGGTCGCTGTGTTCCCCCAGCTGGCCTGTAACTCTCTATGTAGACCAGGCTGGCCTAGAGCTCACAGAGATCCCCCTGCCTCTGCCGTCTGAATTCTGGGATCAAAGGCGTGCGCTATCAAATGTGGCAGCCTCTCCCCTTTCTTTTACTCTTTTTTTATTTGTTTGCTTTTGTCTTTCAAGACAGGGTTTCTCTGTGTAGCCCTGGCTGTCCTAGAACTTACTCTGTAGACTAGGCTGGCCTCGAACTCACAGAGATCCGCCTGTCTCTGCCTCCTGAGTGCTGAGACTAAAGGTGTGCGCCACCACAACCCAGCTCTTCTTTTATCCTTTTTATGTGTACCGGTGTTTTGCCTACATGGATCTCTGTGCACCACATGCATGCCTGGTGCTTACAGAATGCATCAGATCCCCTGGAACTGGAGTCACGGGTGGCCGTGAGCTGAGAATGAAACCTGGATCCTCTGGAAGAGCAGCCAGTGCTCTTAACCACTGGGCTATCTCTCTAGGCTGGCTTCAAACTTACTATATCACTCAGGCTGGCCTTGACCTTACCCAAAGTGGCCTCAAACTCTGTGTGTGTGTGTGTGTGTGTGTGTGTGTGTGTGTGTGTGTGCGCGCGCGCGCGCGCGCGTACATGCAGATGTGCTCACCTATGTGTGCACACGTGCAGACCAGAGGTTGACGTCACGTGCTACCTGCTCTAGGAGAGAGGCTCCCTCACTCTATCTGGAGCTTAGCATTTCAGCAAGACTCTGGCCAGCAAGCCCAGGCCCACCTGTCTCCGCCCTCAGGGTCACATGCACACTGCCACGCCAAGTGTTCTACACAGGTGCTGGGGATCTGAAAGCACATCTTCACGCTTGCTCAGCATCACTTTACTCACGAAGCTCACGAAGCCACCTCCTCAGCCCCTGACCTCCAATTTTTCATCCTCCTGCCTCAACCCCTTAAATACTGGGATGACTAGCACAAGTGTCACAGTCAGTTTGCAGGTATTTTCCAACTGCAAGGAACTTAATTTTAGGGAAGGAGTGTAAGGCAAAGTATAGTAAGTGAGGCAAGTCAGGGCACCCCAGCTTCAAGGACAGGAGCCTCCCAGAAAATGAGATGGCCTGATGACGTCCTCAGTGACCACCGTTATGTCCAGTACCACGAAGGCATTCTTTCCTCTCCTATAGTCTGGACAAGCATCCCGGTAGAGGGGCAAACCCTCCCCGAAGCTCAGAGACATTTGCTTCCTCCTGAAATGTGTGTATGGTGGGTGTCAGTACCACCTTGGATCTGTCTATGTAGACTTCGACGACAGTGCCCCGTATTCTGAACTTTCATAACTATTATTAACACTCTGGTCCTAACTTTATTCCAATTTCTTCTCAAACAGCCTGCTGAAGCCGGGCGGTGGTGGCGCACACCTTTAGTCCCAGCACTCGGGAGGCAGAGCCAGGCGGATCTCTGCGAGTTCGAGGCCAGGCTGGGCTACCAAGTGAGTCCCAGGAAAAGCGCAAAGCTACGCAGAGAAACCCTGTCTCGAAAAACAAAAAACAAACAAAAACAAAAAAAAAACCCAGCCTGCTGGATAATGACATGGCTCTCCAAGTCACTGAACACCACGAGGAGCCAAGCAGCGTCATAAGGGATGGGAGACCGCAGGCACAGGCCTGGCGTCTGCAGCACAGTGGGCCAGCTCTGGCCTCTCTGGCAACACCTGTGTACTTCTTATCCCCGAGTCTCTACTCTCCATCACAGACGGCCCACGTGGGCAAGGGCAGAGGGGAATCAAGCACATGGCTAGGTCATGACTGTGTGTGGGAGTCACGCGAGGCAACACCAGGACCTTCTACTGCCATCTGCTGGAGGCCTGAAGAAATACACGTTCAGGACGGACAGGTCTAACGGGGACTTGAACCGAGTCACACACACATCTGTGGGTTGCTAAAGCACCCACAGACGTCGTCTTACCGGCTGCGGTTAGTGATGGGAGTCTCATCCTCCTCGAAGACCCACTGCAGGCTGGGGGGTGGCTGGGCTGAGAACTGGCAGTGGAACATGGCCTCCTCATTCCGTGCTACGACAACATCCTGGGGCGCCAGCACCACCCTGGCAAAGCTTTCGTCTGTGGCCGGGGAAGTGTGAAGGGGGTGAGCAGGCAGGGCGGTGAGCCCCGTTCCTGCCCGCCCTCCCTGCTCTGTCTCCCCTCTTTTGCCCCCACGACAGGCTCACCGGCAATGCTCAAGGTGAAGTTCTGGCTGCTACAGGCCTGGCCAAAGGCATTGTGGGCACAGCAGGAGTAGAGGCCATTGTGTTCGGGACTGGCCGGACGCAGGGTCAGGTTCCTCTCCTTGCTGCTGACTGTGTGGGTGCTCTGATCATCTGAGAGGGGGGTCCCATCTCGGAACCACTGGTAGGTGGGCCTGTGCATGGGAGGGGGGGGGGTCATAGCAGGGAAAAGAGGACCCAGAGTCAGAAGGTCTAAATGGGCAGTTCACAGGTGGAGGATTGGGAGCCCGGGAGGGAGTCGTTTGCGTGAACATTAGTTCAGGGACAGAAGCAGAGAGATTCCAGATCTGTCGGTTCCCAGAATCCGGGGTCATCCCATGCAGTGTCCACCCTCCTCCGGACACTAGAGGCTGGTGGGAGCACTTGGGGAGGGGTAAGGAGCACCGAGGGCTGGAGGCAGTGGTTACAGCATAAAGCCAAGGACGTATGCACAGACTCTGGGACTTCCGTGCCATGGCTACCGACTCCATCCCACCCTCCTCGGCTCCTTACCGAGGGTGCCCGTCAATGTGACAACGGAGCGTGACCGGAGTCTGCGGCTGGATCTCCGCTTCTGAGGCCGGGTGCTTGAGGACCACAGGACCTGCCTCGATCCCTGGAGCAGAGGCCACAGTTGTGGTGAGAGCAGAGCAGAGGGGGACGTGGAGGGGAAGGAGGGCATCGTGGGGCCCGCAGGCCCTGGAGCCACACACAGGTAAGTCCTGGGACACTACGGCTGAGACCATGGTGCAGACTGAGCACAGGCCCGCCCCGGCACGTCAAAGTTAATGCATGCCAAGGACGTCCATGGAAGTCTCTGGCAAAGAAATGGGCCAGAGACTTGAAGTGGTGGGGGGAGGCTGGGAAAAATGAGAGATTTCTGTCTGTGGTCATAGTGTGTGCTCAGCATGTATGGGATCCTGGGTCCAAAACTCAGCAAAGAAAGGGGAAGGGGGGAGCTGGAAGGATGGGGGGAGGGGAGGGGAGGGGAGGGGAGGGGACAAGGTAGAGAAACAGAAGATGGAAAGATGGAAGAAAAGTGAGGGTGGGGGAGAAGGGCGGGAGGGAAGAGACTACCAAGTCCCTCTTATCCACACAAGCAGTACAACTGAACTCTACCTGCCCCATTCAACTGGCAGTAGGAGAAACTGAGGCAGAAGGCTCCCAGGACTCAGTTGCTGAGTCTGACAGATGCACCAGGTACAGTACCCTCCTCCCTCCAAACAGGCTCTCACATTTGATATTGAAGGAGGCATTGGTACTGCGGGCTTCTTCTCCTGTGACATTATCCCGAGCCACACACTGGAAGGCGCCAGAATCCTGGAGTCGGTCCACAGCCGCAAAGCTCAGGCTGCTGCCCTGGGCAAAACGTCGCTCGGTGTCCCGGACAGGCACTCCATTGAGCAGCCAGGTCACCTGCACTGGGCCCGGGGCTTCAACTTCACAGCGGAGCAGCGCCCGGCGCCCTTGCAGTGCATCCTGGGAAGACGGCTCCTTGATGAAGACGATCGCGGCCTGGGTACCTGCAGATATAGATGTGGGAGAGGCAGGGTCAGGAGCCGACGTCTCCATCCTGACCCAGGGAAGGGGCCATGGACACAGCTGGCCAGTAAACACAGGGATGAAGGACAAGCTAGAGTTGCGGAAATCCACGGAGGAGCACGAATTGTACTGGACGCTCTGCGGAACCCAGAGACAAGCCACGCTCTGCTCAAGGGGCCTTGGGTTCTGAGGATACACAGAACACACACACAGGACATGACTATGGTCATGTAAATGCTAAGCAGATGGTGTGCGCAGTTGGTGCCTGTAGCGTGCAGATGAGGAAGGGCACCTCGAGGTCTGGGTGGGGGCTGGCTGCATCAGGCTTCCCAGAGAGAAGGACCCCTGGCCTACAGGACCAGATCCTAGATCTTGATGCTAGGCTGGGGAACAGGGGATATCACAAGCAACCCAACCCTCCCTTACCTACCCCAGAATCAAGGCCCAGAACAAAGTTCAACCTTGACCTAAGGAACATCATGGAAAGACAGGAACTCTGCCTGAAACACCCGAGAGTGCCAGCAACAGAGGTGGTCAGGAAAGCTTTAGAGGCTACCCACAGATGCTCTGCAGCCCCAGATCCTAAGGCAGTGAGGTGGGAGACACCGTCCTTTGACTGGAGAAGCCACACTCCTCTAGACAGACAAGCTATGGCCAAGACGCGCGATGGCTGTTCTAACGGCCTCTGCTCTGTCTCTAAGAATCCGGCCGCAGTCAAAGCCACAGATTTCTACGTAAAGCCACTCACCTTCGTGCACCGTGGCCACTCAGCTTTGGTCACCACTAAGGGAACAACCATGAACAAGGAGGGGCCCCACAACCAAAGGCAGAAGCAAGGCCAGAGAGACAAAGGAGATCAAAACACCTGTGCTGAGCAGATGGGCGGGAGCGCTGGAGGGCGGGAGAGCTGGAGGGCAGGGCCGGACATGTGGCTGGCTTGGTTAGGGCAGCGTCAGGAGGAACATGCTGGGCTTTGTTCCTGCCCATGTGGGTAACTTGCAGAGTCCTGGAGCCACTGGGCTTGACCATGGAAGAAATGTTCCCAGCCACTGGGAAGAAGCAGGCTCAGGGCCATGTAAGGGAAGGGAGACACTAACAGGGTCCCTTTCCAAGTCACTGGGGATTAATCACAGCCTAGCGAGCACTCTTTCAGGACCCAGGAGGTGAGGCTTGGTCCTTCCAGGCATGAGACTCTGTCTTCTCATAGAGTCAATGTCGAGATAGGTCCTAGGATCCAACAGTCCAGACGAGGGGCTACTCTGGTACCAGTCCATCTCCCAACCTCCCCAAAGGCCTACATCTCCTGACACAAAACACTCAGGGAGCCGGAAAGTGTGCCAAAGCAGCCTTGTTCCTGTTGGTTCTCTGGGGAAGACAATTCTCTACCAAGCAGGGTGATCCCACCCACTGTGCCCGTTAACAAATACACCTCCAGGCGCTGCTGAGCACCCCTGGTTACCATGCCAACCCAGACACTCCCCTACACACTTCTAAATACTCCACAGGGGTGTGGTCTTGCCCTGCTAGGCATCATGATACAACCCCTTTGTCATACAGAACAGTAAACTCAGGCCCAGAAATATGAAGGCTGAGCTAAAGATCAGATAGCTCACATGTTCAAAGCCAAGCCCATAACCCAAAGAAGCCAACCTCATCCCATGCTCTTCCCAGCCCTGCCCCGGAAATATCTGATCCTCTAAGGGAGAGTCAGTTTCTCCACAGTCAGGTAGTGTGGCAGACATACCTCCCACAGACGATACCAGGCTCACAAAGACACTCAAAGAACACTGGTTGACCTGGAGACAATTCGTGTCTAGGACAGCCTGGCATCAGGAACACTTGCCAACCACCCCCTGTGAGGCAGATTCAGCTCCACTCCAGTGGCTCTCTGTAAATACAATTCACCAACATCCCAGGACGCTCAACCTGTAACTCCAGGATGTTCACCTAAGAGCGCAGACAACGCCTGCCTTTGTGGTAGCCAGGGTATCCAGCTTGTTGTTCAGAATGCAGCCCGACACAAGATGCAGACTTGCTTAAAACATCAGGGGTCTTAAAACAAACAACAAACTGTGTCTGTGTGTGCGTGTACATGTGCACATGTATGAAGAGGCCAGAGGTCACCTCAGGTACCATCTGCGGGAGTTCGCCATCTTTGTTCTCTGGGATGAGGTCTCACTGATCTGAAACTTATAAGTAGGTCAGGTTGTCTGGCCAGTGAGCCTCAGGGAGTCTCCTGTCTTACGGCTCTCTGGAACTAGGATTCCAAGCCGCCACACCTGGATTCTTACGTGGGCTCTAGGGATGGAACTCAGGCCTTCATGCTTGGGTGCCAAGCGCGATACTGAGAGCCATCTCCTCAGCCTTGAGATGGTTTTATTTACTTGTTTGTATGGGCAGAGTGCTTGTATATGGAGATCTAAGGACAATTCCTTAGAGTCAGGTCTCTCCTCCCACCATATGGGTTCCAGGAATTGAACTCAGGTCATTTATCACACTTGATGACAACTGCCTTTAATCATTTTAACCATCTTATTGGCTAAACCCATGAGATTTTTCTTTTCTTTTTAGGGGGTAGGGCAGCCTGATTGTGTGAGGATTGGTTTTCCCCCCCTTACTTAAAAGCTTATTTTCTTTTTAATTATGTGTGTGTCCGTCCAGATTCAGACAGACCAGACTCAGATCCTGTCCTGCTCCTTGTGAGCCACACAAGAGGGTGTTGTGAGCCACAAGGCAGCTGTATGTGTGAAGTGCCTTGGCCAGAGTTCGCCTTTGTAAAAGGCAGCTACTGTTAATCCCATGAACTCTCTTCCTGCTCAAGGACTCAAATCCTCAGAACATTATGAAAAAACTCCTCATGCCACGGCCCAGGGATATACCCAAAGCCTGGACAGAGGACAAATCACCACCATGGAGCAGAGGATAACCAGATGGTGGGCGCGATGAGGGAACAGGCCCTGGGGGTGCAGGAACCACAGACCACCTGCCGCAGAAATCTGAGAGGACTCTGTGTAACTCAGAGGGACACCAGCGAAGTCACCCCTACCTCGCTCTCCACATCCTCTCCCGGGGCCAGAGCTAAGCTGCTCCAGAGCTGTGACCAGAGATGCTGCATTCCCAGACTGCCACTCAGAGTGCCCCCATCCCACACCCCTATGACATGGCCTGGGAAACATCAAAGTCAGGCCTCCCAGGGGCCTCCGTCCTGACGTCAGCTCACAGCAGGGCCTGGTTAGTGCTTGGCTGCACAGACTTTAATGTTTCAAAAAACAGCAGAAAGGAGCCTCTGGGCTTCTCTGAGGCCCTGCTCAGTGGCCCCCACGTTTACTCAGAAGGCGATGGGAATGTGCCCAGGCTGTCAGCCTGCATGGCCTGTGGTGGACACTGCTTCATGGATGTTTTAAGGAACCAGAGAGGCCCTGGCAGCTATGCCAGGCCCCAGGACCCCTTGAAATCTCTGTTACGCAGAAGGGAGGAAGTGGGATATGGCCAGGCAGCGGTGGCAAACACCTTTCATCCCAGCACTCAGAAGACCGAGGCGGGAGGACCTCTGTGAGTTCAAGGCCAGCCTGGTCTACAGAGTGAGTTCCAGGACAGCCAGGGCTACACAGAGAAACCCTGTCTCAAAAAAACCAAAAGTGATACAGCAAAGACAGAGGAGGCTTTCAGAGACCAAGGTGGTCCACCTGGTCCCTACCTCCGACCTGAGGATGCCCTCAGTTCTGTGGTCTGGGAAAAGTCTTCTCTGGTGACTCGCTGGTCCTCTCGGTGGAGCTGTGTGACGGCAGGCAGCCTCCCTGACACAACACGGCCCTGTCCTGTTACAATTTGTGTAGCGCCCCGCACCCTTTCCCTTACCACACAGCAAAGACGCCAGGCTGCCATCCGGGCTGTACGAGGCCTACGTAGACTCATCTATACTGTCCACACACACCATGGAACATCCAAAAGGCAACACTGTCCAGGTAGGACTTTGCCCATCGGCACAAGCCCCCAAGAAGCTCCTTGGCAACAACATGCAGGCAGAACGGCCGTGAATACCTCTTAAGGGCATTTTCCAAGCCGTACATTAGTCCCGACCTCTCAGGGAAAGGCCAAACTCCACACCAGCTCTCTGCCTGGCACCCAGCCACACCTCGTACCCCCAAGTTGCTCTCTGAGCTCCAAGCTAGTCTGTGTGCATGGTGTGTACTCAGGCATGTGCTGACACACTCACTTCATGGATCAGGGGGCAGCAGTAAGTTTAGTTTGGGGATTTTGTTTTGTGGTACTGGGGTTCAAACCCAGGGCCTTGAGCATGCCAGGCAAATGTTCTATCATGGAATTACACTCCTAACCATAGAGAGGTGTGTGTGTGTGTGTGTGTGTGTGTGTGTGTGTGTGTGTGTAGTGTATACGAGAGCACTTTGAAACAGGGTGTCGCTGTGTAGCCTTGACTGGTCTGGATCTTGCTGTATGTAGATCAGACTGATCTCGAGCTCAGAGAGATCTGTCTGCCTCAACCTCCTGAGTACTGGGACTAAACTAGGTATCACCACACCTGCCCTTAGTTCTTGGTTTTTTTAGACAGAGTCTTTCCATGCATTTCAAGCCAACCTTGAATTTGAGATCCTCCTGCCTCTGCCTTCCAAGTACTGAGACTACACCTATGTGGTTCCACACACTGCCAAGCAACAGACGCTCCAACGAAGCATTCCAGTTCTAGGTAATGTCGGCTAAGTCACTCAGGTATCCACTTCAACTGCCAGGGCTTAATCCTTTGACCTATGGGGAAAAAAACGCCTCCAGCACCTGTACAGGCTTCAGACCCTGCATGTGACCAAATAATTTTAATTCCCTCTTCTCCCTCTTATTAAATAAAACCCCACTCTTTGAACGGGTGTCTCAAGACCAGGCGAAGCCGCCATGACCCTGGTTACTGAGTTACGTCCCGGCAGCGCAAGCATTCAGGAGCAGCTCCAGGAAGCCAAGGGCATTTTACATGGCAGTAGGTGTTCCTGAGAGTGTGTGTGGCCCTCCTCTACCCAGGGTCCACCACTCAGTCACACATACATGGCTTAGCGCTTACACACCAGAGCTCAGGACTAAGCTGCTGGCTCCAGGGCCCTTGGGGGAACTCAACTCCAGGTGGCCCCTGGAACCCAGACCACAGTGGATCCTGTTGGAGCAGATATCAACAGAAATGAGGGACGGTGTGCCAAGTTTCCATGCCCTCTCTGGAGCAACAACACTCGGGCACAGGCCAGGACAAGCAGCCTTCAACTTGAGAAGTACAAATGCTCCAGGTAAGGGAGCCAGCCAGGCTCCTGTCCCACAAGAAGACAGTCCCCAACATCAGACTCTCCAAGTGGAAACTTCTGCTTCTCATCTCTTTCTCTTTAAACTGTGCTTGAGTTTTGCCACATGTGTGCAGGTGCCCTTGGAGGCCAGCAGAGGGCATCAGATCCCCTGGACCTGGAGTTATACATGGTTCTGAGGCATGTGGGTCCTGGGACCCGAACCCAGGTCCTCTGCAAGAGCAGCAAGCACTCTTAGCTGCTCAGCCACCTCTCTGGGCTCCCTTTTCCCTCCTCCTTGAGACTGGGCTTCGTGCAGCCTAGGGTGGCCTGCTTTACAGCTGAGGATGACTTTGAACTTCCAATTCTCTTGCCTGCTAGGATTATAGGCATGTACCACCACACTGAGTTTACCAGGGTGTTGGGGATCAAACCCAGGTCCTTCGGAAAAGCAACCAGAGCATTTAACCGCGGAGCCCTCTCTCCAGGCCCCACCGGTTAACTTTTGAGGAATCCGTCTCCATCACTGTGGGAATACATCACAGAGATAAACAGCAAGCCCAGGCATCTCCCGGCTCACCCAGGTAGTTATTTATGGCTGGGAGTTGAAATATCCTTTGCCACCTACTCTAAGGGCACTACACATAGTTTCAGCACCAGTGAGTCTGAGGATAGGCACAGAGCACAGCGTCAGTCATCGGAATCGGTCCACAGCTAACTTCAAACCCCACCAAGTGGTAGATCCACACCTCTCTGTATTCCCAGGGTCTACGAAAGACCTACGGATGGGTCACTAACTGGAGTCCTCTCGTCCCCAATGCTCCATCCATACTTGAGCAGAGCAGGAGGGAACAGAACCAGACTGCGTTTGCCCCTGTACCTGGACAGGCTCCCTCATCGGGGTGAGATAACCGAACACCATCAGCAGGGGCCGAGGAAGAACCAACCTAGGGGACCAGTTCTCTCCCTAGGTCTCAGAACTTCTGGTCCACTTCCAGGAGGCTGTGTGTCGAGCACCGCGTGGATCCGAGCAGAGAGTTGCGGTGTGTACATACTCCACAGCATGTGGCCACACCACAGGTGTGTCACCGTCTTCTACAGGGAGGGTGGAACTTGACACACGCGCCCCACCCTTAGAGACCATCAAACAGCTCTGCGTGTCTCCAAGGAATCAGCAATGAACTAAAGAGTGAAGTTGTGTGATCATGAAGAAGCATGGGTTAGGGAGACCTGGGTTCTAGTCCTTCTAGAATGTAACCCTAGCTGATCACCCCTGCCCAGGCTCCAAGACGTAACTCTGAACGAGTTCCAGGGATGCCGGGGAGCACCAGACTCAGAGGCCCCAGTCCCCAGGCTGCTTCCCCAGCCCAGCCTCCTGCTGCACAGTTGGCTTTCACTTGCCAAATGTGGGGCCAGGCCTCGGAGGGATTAATGGTGACGCTCTACATGGCAGGTGCACCAGGTCTGAGGCAGCTGGGGAGGGGGGGTCTGTCATCTCACTGTGACCCTCCCTCTCCTAGGCTCAGCCTCCCTATAAGACCCTCGACTGTTTTTCTATGCCGCTGAGGCCATTGCCACACCCACAGGGAGGGCTGACTTTTGTACACATGATGGCATTTCTGTGACCCTCCTTGTGACTGGCACACTAGGAAGAGTACCCCATGAGCATGTATGGCAGTGGTCCTCAACCTCCCTAACGCTGCGACCCTTTTGATACAGTTCCTCATGTTGTGGTGACCCCCAACCATAACATTATTTTCATTCCTACTCCATAACTGTAATTTTGCTACCTTTATGAATCATAATGTAAATATGTGTTTCCCCTGTGAAAGGGTCATTCAACGAGCCCCTCCCCAAAGGAGTCTCGACCCATAGGTTGAGAACCACTGATGTATGGGATAAGAACAATCTGGTGAACGCCCACCTCCCCTGAAATAACGTTCTAGATCTACCTTTCTCTATCACAGTCAATTTTATTTTCCCCGGCCTGAGTTTCTCTTCTGGAAGACAGATGCCTTGAACAGATTATCTACACCACGCGAGGCCCTTTAAATCTAGCTTAATTTGAAATGAAGTCCACGTGGGCTGGAGAGATGGTTCAGCGGGTATGAACAGGCTGCTCTTCTAGAGGACCTGGGTTCAGTTCTCAGCACCCACATCAGGCAGCCCACAACCACCCGTCAACTTCAGTGCCAGGGGATTCAAAGCTCTCAGAACCCTTTGGGCACCGACATGGCACACATAACCATGCCCCCCACAACACGCCTAGTGTTAAAATAATAAAAATAGAATGAAACATGGTTGAAAACTCGCTTCCTCAGACTCTGTCCACTAGCCACATTTCAAGTACTTGGAGTCACGTGTCGCTTGCAGTTACCATATTGGAAGAACAGAGAAAACAGCTTCACCCTGGAAGAGGTCTACTCGATGATAGCCTGCCAGTCTCTTGCCAGGCTTGGGAAGATGATGTGCTATTTCTGACCCAAGGAACTTTCAGCACTGGTCAGCAGTATTTATTTACACATCTGTAGGTGCATGACGTGATGTGTGTATGTGGTGTGTGTGTGTGTGTGTGTGTGTGTGTGTGGTATATGTATGATGTGTTACATGTGTGCTGTGTGTGTTGTGATATGTGCTTGTGTTGTGAGATAGGATGTGTCATGTGTATGTGTGATATGTGTTGTGTGTGATACAATGTGTGTGCTGTGTGTATGTGTGTGGTGTATGTGTGTTGTGTGATATGATATGTGGTGTGTGTGTGATGTGGTTGAACCTGCATCTTTCTCAATCACACCTTACATACTGAGGTGGAGCCTCTCACTTGAACAAAGAACTCTTGATTCACCTGGACTAGCTAGCCGGCTTGCCTCCTGTGAACTGGGATTTTAGGTGGCCGCCACACCCATCCTCCAATTACGTAGGTTCTGGCGATCTGAACTCTGGTCCTCCTGTTCATGCAGCAGGAGTTTTGTTCACTGAGCCTCAACCCACTTTCATAGACAAGGACCCTGGAGTTAGGGTATCTTCATAAACGGACACATCAGGTTCTCAGGGCTACATTCTTTCCGTGATGGCACCCAAGGCAAGCAAGGATTTCCTTTTTTGTTCACGAATTCCCTTTCAGCACCCCTCCCCACAACCACTCTGCTGGATTTAATATAAATCCTTTTGTTTGGATATATTCTAAAATACAATAGTTGTTTTACATGTATTTTTTAAAGAATTTTCATTTTATTTTTAACCATGTATGGGCTTGTGCATGTGAACGCAGGCACTCATGGAGGCCAGAAAAAGGCATCAGATCCCCGGGAGCTGGAATCAGAGGTGATGGGGCCATCAACACGGGTGCTGGAACCGAACTCGGGTCCTCTGTAAGAACAGTAAGTGCTCTTAAAAGCCACGTGCATGGGTATTTTAACTTGTGGAAGTGGTCTCGCGTGGTGTCTTCTCTGCTTTCAGCGTTCATTTCCATCAACCCTGCTGCCCTCCCAGAAGAGGAGTGCATGGCTGGGTTTGGACAGAGGGGACAAGGTTCTTTTTTAGAGGATGAAGAGGTAGCTTGTGGTTAAAGAGCTCTTCCAAAGTTCAGTTCCTATCACTCACATCAGGCTGCTCCAGGGAATCTCATACCTTCTTCTGCCTCTGTGGGCATCTGAACTCATACATATCACACATCACACACACACACATACACACACACACACACACACACACACACACACACACACACACATCTTAAGCCTGGCATGGTGGCGCACACCTTTAATCCCAGCACTCAGAAGGCAGAGGCAGGAAGATCTCTGAGTTGGAGGCCAGCCTGGTCTATAAAGTGAGTTCCAGAACCATCAGGGCTGCACAGTGAGACTATCTCAACAAAGATTTTTTAAACAAGTAAGCGGCTGAGCACAGCTGTCCACAGCCTGAAATTCAATCTCTACCACATACCTTCCGCCATACATGCAAAGAAACCCTTGTTTCCCCCAAGTGTCTGGGTATCCTCAGGGCCTGGACATCCCCCACACACCTCCCCCAGCTTCTTCTGTTCTCCACCCTCCTTGCTCCAAAAGTTGTCCGAGAGGCTGGACCTCAGCTGGTTTTCAAAGGGAGAAGAGCGGCGTCAGTCTCCTATTTTTATACTTAGAAATGTTCTGCAAACCACTTCCCGAGCAGCCGAGGGAGCGGAATGTGAGGAAATCGCTTTGCTATGTCATGATGTGGAAGGTCTCTGGCAAGCTGCCTCTGCCGCACAGCCGGGGACACAAGAGCTGGGATGGCGAACACATGTGCCCCCCTTGGCAGCTCGGCTGTCCTCCAGAGGCCGGGCCCAGGAGTCCGGTCACACACAGTCCCTTCCCCGACTTCCTCTCCAGAGAAGAGTCAACCCCCCGCCTTACCAACGGCTGCCCCATCTAAGAGCTCAGACACCTGGACAACCTGGGCACCAAGGGGAGAATCTGGATGGAGGGGAAGCAGGGGCGCCTGGGAGTGCTGGTGGGTCGGGTTAGACTCCTGGGTGCTGGGGGCAGGACTGGGTGTGGCCTCTGCCCGAGCACCAAACACTCTGTGACTTCTGCTACCACCGTGGCTGGAAAATGTTGACTCTAATGTACGAGAGACGTGGGCAAAGCCTTGTAACGCCATTAAATGCAGCCATGACTGTGGTTCAGCTGCCACTCAGGGGGAGAGTCCTGTCCGCCCACACTAGATGGAGGGGGCATCTGTGGCCTGGTGGGCCAGCTGTTTGTTTCGAGTCAGGCC
>NC_051084.1:4476888-4596888 GCF_004664715.2 Peromyscus leucopus | reverse complement strand
CACATGTGTGGGTATGTGTGTGCACATGTGTGGGTATGTGTGTGCACATGTGTGGGTATGTCTGTCCAGATCAGGCTCTACAGGAGCCGCAGGGTGGCAAATGCCCTCCGGATCCAGGCTCTGCTTGGAGCCCAGGGCCCTGGGATCATGTGATGGACAGGGTGTGGAAATGGCTGGGGAGATGAGAATGAGGCTGAAGGATGGAGAAGAGAGGCTGAGGTATGGAGGGGGCTGGGAAGGTCTGGCAGGTCTGACACACCCTCTGGCTGCCTGCGCCAGCAGGAGGCGGCCCAGGGTTAATGGCATGACATCCCTGAGGCAGTCTGCCCGATGGGCTTCTGATGCCTTTTCTAATTTGGTAGCGCTGCAGATTAGAAGGCAGGGGGAGAGAGTTTTCCTCTCGAAGGTTATTATCCTGCCGACTCCCCCAGCGCCCAAGGGAGGGAGTCAGCGTGTTCCAGGAGAAGAGGAAGCAGGGCCTGGCATTCTGGATCGGGTGCCCCTGGGGAGCCGGGAGGGAGCTGGGGCTGGAGCAAATAAAATTGATGCTATAAATGGATCTGGTGCTGGTTGAAATGGGAGCAGAGTCGTCTCAGCGGCAGAACTGGGAGGTGGTGGGGGAGGGAACTTCTTACAAGTAGACCTCACAGGTGCTGAGAGCTGAAGGTCTCTCTACCTCGAAGGGTCCCCAGATTTACCTCCTTGGTCCCCCAAGCCGAGGGCAGTGTCTCCATGTCACAGCAAATCTTTCCACCGTGAAGACTCCAGGCCGAGGGTCTGGCTGGGAGCTAACCTGGGCTCTCCAGGGAAAGTCAGGGGCCTCTGGACTGCAGATCACCTGCGTGCTGGTCTGGAGGATTCCCTCCCTATCTAGCCAGAGAAGGAGAAAGACAGTAACGAAGCTGGGGCGGAAGGAGGAAGGGACACAAAGGGGAGAGATGGAGAGGATGAAGAAAGAAGGCTTGAGTTCAGGGCTCCGCGCCATGCTGGACTGCGGGAGGGACAGGAAGCGATTAAGGGAGCTGGGACCCTGGGGACTTAATAGAGAAGCAGAACACAACCGTGTGCCGAGGCCTTCAGACCTGTTGGCATCAGGAGAGCCACGGTAGGAAACGCACACACCCGTCATCTCAGCACTAGGGATGATGGCGGCGGCGCATCGGAGTTGGACACCACCTGGGCCACGTAGTGAGACCCTGCAGAAGGAGGAAGATACTAAGTTGCTTGGTGTTCTGAGCTTGATTTTGGTGGGGGGAGGACTGGCACCCTCTTCTGAAGTATTCATCTGCACTGACAACCCCCCCCCACCCCCCCCACCCCCCCACCCCCGCTGTCTGCTGTCCCCCTGCATCAGTCCCACCTCCTCTGGGAAGCCCTCCTGGACCACTGCAGCTCACAGCAGGGACTCTGCTTCCATGTTAAAGCCTCCAACCTTGTCGTCAAGGCTTGCTTGCTTTCTCTCGAAGGCAGTAACCCTGACTTATTTCTGTACTGCCATCTCTGGCACAAGTCATCTCCGCAGGAGGGGCCGACCATAGTACCTGTCTGATGAGTGAGTGGTGTTTTTAAAAGTGTCATAATGGGCTTGAGGTGGGACAGGGAGTTAGTTCCAGGCCAGCTTGGGCTATACAAAGATGGTGCCTCAAAACAAACACAGGGCGGAGCATGATGAGGCACACCTTTAATCCCAGCACACAGGAGGCAGAGGCAGGTGGTGAGTTCGAGGCCAGCCTGGTCTACAAAGAGAGTTCCAGGACAGCCAAGGCTGTTTCACAGAGAAACTCTGATTAAAAAACAAGCAAGCAAACAAACAAAAAACCAAACAGGAATAAACCAAACCAAAACAGCCATCCATCGGCTCTTCACTATGTACTGAGAAAAATCTCCACCAGCAGTCCAGAGCAGGGGTGTGGCTGGGCTGGGGTCGGGCTGGGGTGGGTGGGATAGGGTAGGGGTTAGCTACTCTAGGACCAGTGGGGGCTCCACATAGCCCTCCTGGCCAGAAAGGACATCCACGAGGACCAGCCCGTGATGAAAAATATTCTACCAAGAGGCGATCTTCATTAGGTTATGCTAAATGTTTTCGGAGGTCAAGAATGCTGAGTTCTATTTCCACCATGACCCACAAGCTAGCTGGGCGACCTTAGGTGGAGACTTGTCTCTCACAGATTGCTTCTAAGGTCCTGTTAAGAGGCTGTGACCTCTGCTAAGCACGACACCCCTGAGGTGACACCTTGGTCACTCTGAGTTTTCCTTTCCCTGTTCTAACAATGACTCACTGTGACAGGGAAGGACAGCTGGGGAGAGGCAGTGGGTAGAGCTGAGAAGAAGGCTGCAGCACCAGTCCATGCCGACCGCTGGGTAGTCTGATGGCCCTTGGGTGTTGGGCAGCCAGAGATCTGGACAGGGGTGGTCTCTGGAACATCCTGTACCTGGCATTCCATTTCCAGACCAAAAAGGTCTCTAATGTGTTAGATATCTCAAAAGGGGCCATTTTTTACAGTCCACTGTGGTAAAATGGGAATATATGACAGCTAAATAATACTGGTGGCCAGAAAAAAAATGCAGTTAACTCTGTAATTGTAATAGTAAACACTCACCTGGGCACTAATGGATAAAAGAGCAAGTCAGAAGTAACTGGCTGGCCAGGGGTGGTGGCGCACGCCTTTAATCCCAGCAGTTGGGAGGCAGAGGCCGGTGGATCTCTGTGAGTTCAAGGCCAGCCTGTTTTACATGGGGGGAGTTCCAGGACAGTCAGAGATACATCGTGAGAGCCTGTCTCAAAACAAATAAATAATAAAAAGGAAAGAGAAAGAAAAAAGAGCAATTGATGTCAGAAAGACTGTAATTGCAGAGGTGGCGTGGAGCAGGGACTTGGGGAAGGAGTGCTGGGCAGTGAACTCTTATGTTTTAGAAGCTGTGCCGTGCAGAGACTGACTTGGGGCCTCGGTCTGTTACTTTGTCTTTGCAGACGGGTCTTTGTTTAGTTTTGAATCTGCTGTTTGCAGCCTGTGCGATACAGAAGTGGACACAAGCTAACTAACGCAGCTCCACGCTCTGGGACTCCTAACAAGCCTCCTTTCTGGAACCTGGCTGGAGTCCACCCGAGACCGTGAGTACGTGAGGATTCTTCAGATGGATCTCTGGATCAGGTGGGGTGTACTCTTCAACCTGGGACATGCAACTGAAGGGCACACACTGCATGTTGGACCAGACAGTAACCGCAGTAATGGCTTAGAGCAGAGCGTAAGAGAGGCCGTTTTAGAACGGGAAGCTGGAGCTGGAGAGACGGCTCAGCAGTGATGAGCATTGCTGCTCCTGCAGAGGACCCAGGTTCAGTTCCCAGTGCCACGGGGTGACTCACAGCCATCTGTACCTCCAGTTCCTCTTACATCCATCTGGGTAAAACACTTACACACATCATAAAAATTGAAAAATCTTTTAAAATGTAAAGTTTTTGTTGAATTTTTCAGGTATAAACTTTTATCACCGATCTAAGTGTGCTGGTGTATGGTATTGATAAAAAGGCAGATGGGCATTTATTTAATTTAAGGCAAGTTCTCACTATGTAGCACTGGCTGGCCTTGTACTGGCTACGTAGACCAGGCCGGCCTCAAATTCACAGAGATTCACCTTCCTCTGCCTCTCTAGTGCTGAGATTAAAATTGTACACCACCAAACATGGCTAACTTCCTTATTTTTTTAATTAAAAAATATATTTTTGAGACAGTGTTTCTCTGTGTAACAGCCTTGGCTATCCTGGAACTCGCTTTGTAGACCAGGCTGGCCTCGAACTCACTGAGATCCACCACCTGCCCCTACCTCCCAAGTGCTTTTTTAAATTAGGAGTGTGTGTGTGTCTTTGTGTGGGTATGTGAGTGTGAGTGCGGGTGCCCCTGGAGGTTGGATACCCTGAAGCTGGAGTTGTGGGGGGCTGTGAGCTGCCCCAGTGGATGCTGGGAGCCGATCTCAGGTCCTCTGCAGGGCAGCAGCGTTCTTGGTTGCCGAACCATCTCTGGAGCCCCCGACTTCCTCATCTCTGCTTGTAGCATCTCTTCTGCCGGACTCAAGGGTGCAGCCCTTGTCTAGTGCGGCTCTTCCCCGATCCATTGAACCAGGAGCTCTCAGCTGTCCGCTTCCTTCCCAAGGACGTTTGCAGTTCCTGGAGACACTTTGGCATTTGCATCTGGGGAAGGGCTGGGTGGAGGAGACATGAGCAGCGGGCGGGTGGAAGTCAGGGTTACATGTCCTCTGAGTCACAGGACCACCCTGCAGCAAAGACTCTGCTCTAGGTGCCCGGCGTGCCCACTCTCTCTCTCCAAAGCTTTAAGACTTGATAGCATGCGTGGCTAATCCCAAATGACCACCTCCAAGGTCACGGGCATCTCACACTCAGGGTGTCTAGTGCATATGACCAGTTCCCACCTGCTGCAGGCTCGAGGGAACCAGGTTGCAGCTTTTCTTTCCGGCTGTCTCTCACCAGATACTAGATAGAATTGCACCCCACCCCCAAACTCATTTAAATTTTTTTTTATCTGTAAAGGAGGGTTTAATAATATGGACTTCACCGGCTATAGTGAAGATCAGCCGAGATAAGGACTGTGAAGGTAATTTCGAGTGTGAGTCTAATTATGGGGGAGATACTGGGGCCGTGGGTGAAGACCCGCAGGCCTGAGCCTGCCAGGTCCTTTCCTAAGATGCATGGGGGAAGGGCCTTCTGAGTCTTTATATTCCTCCCTTTTTCACAGGGAAAGAAAGGAGTGGAGGAGCCGGGAGTCCATGGCCTAGAAGACCCTCGAGGGAAGAGCTGCAGGATCCATGCCACCCAGACCTGGATGCCACCTCCCAAGACAGTAGCAATTATGGCATTCAAACAGTTGACACCAATTCGAGTATGGTGGCTGCGCTGGTGCCTAGGCTTTGCATATCTAAATGGACTGACAGACGCTGACCCATAGGGCCACCAGCCTTGCCAGCTCTCAGCTGTTCCTGTGGCACCAATTTTCAGAGCCAAATTACTGCCACGGCCTGGCTGGCTTGCAGCATAGAACCGTGTCCACTAGACAGAGCTATTTGTGTCTCCTGGGCCCTAGACAGTTCTGCTGGACAGGGCACACAGAGGGTAATGCTGCCCTTCAGGGTGTGTGTGGTCCTTCTGGGAAGCAGCGCCAGGGTCTCCCATCTGGTGCAGGGCACCCTCTGTGCTCTGCAGAGCAGTCAAGTTCATCCTATCTACCCACAGGGAGAGGTGACATCCTTTGTACCCCTAATGGCCCTGGGGAACTACCCCAGGGTCCTGTGAGGGATGGAATTCCCTGAAGTACAATAAACACAGGTCACTCCCCTCGCCGCCAAGGGAGGCGTGCTTAACAACACATCTTTCAAGAGTGTGCTGGCATGCTGACCACAATGCAAGGATCCTGGCTAGAGAAAGCTCCTGGAGATGCGTACAGCGTGTGTCTACGCGGTTGCCAAGGTGCCCAGCAGGTCGGGAGGCATGGAGTCTGGTTTTTCTGTCCTGGTTAGTTCTTCCGCAAGCTAGCTTAGGTCCTGTAAGGGCAGCTCGCTTGTTCTTCTGCCCCCAGCTCATTACCAGCTGGCTTTGCCTCAACACCTTCTCCATCCTGTGGCTGCCAGCACCTGGTCCAGCCTAGAAGCTGCAGAGGGCTGTGATGGGAGTGACAGACCACCAGGCTGTCCTGCTGTCCCCAGCCCGACTGGGGGAAAGGGGGGGTCACTTGGAAAGGAGCTTTCTCAGACTGTTTCCTTTTTAATTAATATTATTATTTTTTTGAGACAGGGTCATACTATGTAGACGAAGATGGCTTTGAATTCAGAGTTCCATCCGCCTCTGCCTCCTGAGTGCTAGATTAAAGGCACGCAGCCAGCAGACCATGTTTTCTTAAAGCGACTCTGTCCTTCGCAACACAGAGAGCAAAGCTCCCGAGAGTCCCGTCATCCCCTCCAGCCTGTCAACCTGACAATCATCTCTTAGGCTCATCTCCATCCTCTTTTCCCCACATTGTGATAAACAACCGGGAAACTGCATGTTCCCTTTACTTCCCCACACTCCCACCTAAGATGTGGGGTCCTCCCCACTGTTCAGACAGCCTGAGTAGGTCTAGGGCTTCCCTCAAGAGCTGGGGCTGCAGCTGGGACCGGGTGGATAAGGTCCTCTTGACATCATCTCAAGCCCACATTTCCTGGACACCCCACTGCTTCCTGGGAGGGGTGCCCATCCTCTGCCTGCAAGGAGCCCAAAGGTGGCTGTCCCACTTTCTAGTCTTGGCCCATTTAAGTCTCAGCCATGCTCCAGGCCTGGTGTCTCCTCTGAAAGCCCAGCTTCTGCAGGGACATCAGGCAGCCATTTCTGGCTATGTCTCTTGTCAGTCCTGACTCAAACATCAGGACCCAAGAACCCAGAGTCTAAGCTTCCTCCTTCAAGATTCCAGATGTTGCTGCTGTGTGGCTAGGGGCTTGGTCTTGACAAAGTCAAGGATGCAGGCACCAAGTGCTCCGGCACGGCAGGGACCCCCTCGGGCCCGAGCATCCTCTCTGTGTTTTCTGGTCCTGGGTTGGCTGCATTAGTCATTGGTCATGCCTAGGCAAACACTCAGCTTGGATGTGAGGTGGGAGCAGTTGACATTAGCTGTCAGGGCTTTGCAGTGAGTGTGGACAGAGCAGGGTTGAGGCCCTTTTACTGGGACTCTGCACAGGCCAGCCCGCTCCCAGGCTGTGCATCCTCCTTCCTCGCCATAGTGAGTACTGAGTGCCCCGTTGGCCCCCTGACAGAAAGTACATGGTGTCAGCAAGTGCACGGGTCCTCAGAGGCCAGATCCGAGTTCCTGGGACTCGACCACCAGGCACCAGGGGCCTTGTGCTCTCCTGTGCACACTCAAGCAGCAACAAAATCTGTTGGAAATGCAGCCCCTTGCTGCCCCACCCCGCCCCCTCTGCTTTTACCGACTTAAAAGAAAAATAAAATATGTTCCAGGAACCGGGGCGGCTGTAGAACAAACTCAAACCAGAAATGCTTAAAGATGTTTTAATGACTTAAACACAGGGGCCGGTTTGTGTCTAAAACTTTCCACATTAAAAAAAAAGAAGCAAATTCAATATTAAATATCCTCCTGGTCCCCTCGCTCAGTGCCCCCATCCCTGTGACTGCAGCCTTCGGGGGCCCACTTTCCTCCGCACCCTCGGCTTTCAGCTGTGGGTTATTAGCACCCGGTGTGAACAGAGCCCAGGCCCCTCTATAAAGTTTATATCCACATTCCAAAAACAGAAAAAGCGAGGACGAGGCAGAAAAACAACACCCTAGGTACAGGCCGGATGGCTTCTGCAGGGTGAGGCCACTCCCCAGCCCCCAGCTCCGGCTGCAGGAACTGTTAACTGGCAGCTGACAGATGTTTACAGCAGGAATTAGGGCCTCATTTGGGTCAGGATTAGTCCAAATCTTCCATCTCATTACTGCCCGGCCTTGTGGGACCCCCCCACCTTTCTAGGAACTGGAGAACTGTGTAGGTGTATGGGGTCCTGGCCAGCATTCTCGCTCTCCACACTGGAAACGAGTGGAGTAAAGACACAGACCAGGGACCTGCTGAGATTCCGAGAGGCCAGTGGGAGTCCAGCATGAATTTCTCTCCTAATTTTTATTTCGAGATGGACTCTCACGTAGCCGGGGATGACCTTGAACTCCCTCTCCTGTCGTGTTCTGGCTCTGCCTCCTAAGTGGCGGCGCAGGCGTGTGGCAGCACACCTGGTTTTGTGCAGCTCTGGGGATGGAACCCAGCCCTTCGTGCATGCTAGAAAAACAATCTACAAACAGCATTATTCCCAGTGTGAATTTCTCAAGGTGTGTGTCAGCTGGAGTGAACCGGGCAACCTATCTCAGCAATGGGGGTGGATCACGTGCTGACGGGGCCGTGTGGCCTTAGACACTGGTCCAAGGGAGTTCGTTCTGGAATCATGGGACGACCATAACTGCGACATTGCCGAGCGGCTCTTCTGTGGATTCCTTGTGTTGTATCCTTGCGGAAATGTGCAGTGAGACACGAGAGTTATCACCACACCATTTTACAGACAGGATTCTAAGGCCAAGAGAAGGCAGGTAACTTACTCCAGACTCAGCTGGAGTGGGAAAAGCAGGGCTTGAATGCTAGACAGAAGCTGGGTGCGTGGTGACACACGTCTTTAACTCTGGTACTTGGTGGATAGAGGCAGGTGGATCTCTGTGAGTTTGAGGCTAGCCTGGTCTACATAGCAAGTTCCAGGACAGCCAGGGATACATTGTGTCTCAAAAAAAAGGGAGGGGGGACAATGCAAGATGAGGATGATCTAGGACCATTGTATACATGCTGTGCACAATACCGTCTGTTTAAAAATCTACCACTCATGCATTTATTCGTTCATTCATTCATTATTTAACACCCCTACCCCGCCATGTGTGTGTGTGTGTGTGTGTGTATGTGTGTGTGTGTGTGTGTGTGTGTATGTGTGTGTGTGTGTGTGTGTGTGTGTGCAGGCATACACATGCCATGGTGAACTTGTGGAGGTCACAGGACACTTTTCAGGAGTCATTTTCCACTTCTTACCTTGCTGAGGCAGGGTCTCTCTGTTTCTGCTGCTCTGCTGAATACTCCAGGCAGACTGGCCTGTGAGCTTCCAGATGATCTCCCTGCCTCAATTTCCCATCTTCCCACGGGAGTGCTGCCATTACAGTTGTGTACACCCACATCTGGGTTTTTGTTGTTTATTTGTTTTGAGACAAAGTCTCACTATGTAGCCCTGGTGTCCTGGAACTTACTATGTAGACCAGGCTGGTCTCAAACTCATAAAGCTCTTCTTGCCTCTGCCTCCTGAGCACTGGGATTAAAGGTTAGTGTCACCATGCCAGGCTCACATCTGGCTTTTTATCTGCCTCCCTGGGATCGATTTTGGGCCTTGCATCTAAGCCATCTCCCTGGACCCTTATGTTGTATCTTTTGACAACACTGCATTGGGTTCCTATGATGTAAACATCTGTCCTCAAGCTCTTGGACCTCAGTTCACCAGATACTGTGGTCTAAAAGTCAGTGAGTGATCCTTTCACCCCCACCATCTCAAAGTGATTGGCTTTTAGGAGAGGATTACGTCATGAGCATAGAACCCCAGGGGCGGGCTTTGTGCTTCTAGAGCGTTCCATGGAACCCATCTGTCTCCTTCAGTCCTGTGAGGATCTAGAAGCAAGAACACACCATCTCCGGAGCAGGAAATGAGCTCCCATAAGACTCTAATTCTGCTGTCATCTGACTCTGCTGCCACCTTGCCATTGGACTTTCTAGATTACAGAATTGCAAGCAATAAGCTGTTTATAAATTACCAGCCCAAAGCTTTCTGTTGTAGCAGCCTAAATGGATTCAGACTCCTACTAAGTGGCTGACAGGACTCTTAACCCAGACTGCTGGCTGTCCATTCTAGTCAGCCCACAGGACCTCTTCTGAAATGGAGACCAGCGCTTTGCTCTGCCTTGAATCGGGTGTACCTCTGGATTGGAGAGCACCATGACAGGCCCTGGTCGGATGCTGCCTGGACTCCTGTGCCCCCCGGAGCCACTGACACCGTTTCCTGGTGGCGGTCTCCTCAGAAGTCAATCGGGCATTTGCTAAGAGTTCTTCAGGGACTAAGTCCAATTGTGGACTGGAGAAGCTGGGCCTTGAAGCTGCCCAGACAGCGGTCCCTGAGGAATGCCATTCTGCAGAGGTGCCAGCCGCTCTCGCCCCTCCCCCACACCGTGTGCATGCATGCATGCACGTGTGTCTCTGTGTGCATTCCTACAGAGGACAGCAGACAATCATAGGTGTTTTGCCTCAGGAGCTATCTTCCTTGTTTTTTTGAGACAGGATCTTTTATTGGCCTGGAGTTCACCAATCTGGCTAGGCTGGCTGGTCAGGGAGCTCTGTCTCTGTCACCTCAGGGCACATCACTATGCCAAGCTAAAAAAAAATTATGTGTTGCCAGGTGTGGTGGCTCATGCCTTTAATCCCAGCACTAGGGAGACAGGCAGGTGGATCTTTGTGAGTTTGAGGCCAGCCTGGTCTACAGAGTGAGTTTCAGGACTACACAGAGAAGCCCTGTAACAAAAAAGCAAATAAAAGAAAACAAAATTTATGTGTGTGTGTGTATGTGCATGTATGTGCAGGTGCCCAGAGAGGCCAGCGGCCTCAGATCCCCCTGCAGCTGGTGTTGCAGACAGCTTTGAGTCACTCGATGTGGGTGCTGGGAACCAAATCCAGTCCTCTGAGAGAGCAGTTTGAGCCCTTAACTGATAAGGCATCTCTCTAACCCTGTGCCCAGCTTTTATGTGGGTGCTGATAAAGGAAAGCAGGTCCTCACGCTCGCCCTTGGAACACTTCACCCACTGCTCCATCTCTGCACACCCGAGGCCTCTGGTCCTTCAAGGTCAGCAGCAGCTGAAGGAGGTGATGGTGCTGGAGGGCATGGCGGTTAGACACAAAGGACATGTGGCTGTGTTCTCAGTTCCAAAGCTCTCTCCATGGGCCACGCTGTCTTGTGGACAGGACTTAACATTTGAAGGTCAACCTAGAGCAGGAAAGCGTTGGTGAGTGCTGGAGCTCTTCAAATCCTTTTTTCTTTAAGTAGATATTTGAAGACGTTTTGAAGCGTGTGTAATTCTTAGACTTGAAGTGCCCTTTACAGAGTTAAATCACATTGTCAGTTTAAGAGTGTAAGTGTTTTTCTGTATAACTTGGTTTGCTGGGATAAACTGCATTTGGACACGTTCAGAAACACGAGGCCAGAGACGGGGAAGCAGGAACTGGAGAGAGAAGTTCCAAGCCCCGTGGTTGGCAGCAAGAAGCACATGGTGCTTCCTGGGCTTGTTTCGTCTTGTGTTCTTTGTGTCCCTCGTGCTTGCATTTGAGTGTGGCTCTGGAGGCTGTGTGTCAGGAGTTGCCCCATCTCTCGGAAAGGAGTGCCTTGGGGACAAGAAGGGGAAGAGCCAGGCAGAGGCAGGGAGGGCTGAGGTGAGGTCTCCTAGGGTTTGGAGGAAGGAGAGGCATGTGCAGAGGTCAGCCATCACCCTGGTGGCTGCCACCCCTCACCAGCTGAGACTGAAGTCTCAGTGTCTCCTTGTTGTATCACTCTGGGCTCCCCCCCCACCCTCCGAACAGAGTCTTTGGGAACGTCTACAAGCATCCTTAAGCCCAGATCATTTCAGCCAACACTGCTTAGAGCCTTCAGGAAAATGAACATATTGGACCCCGGCTTTGCCTCTGGGGAGCCTGATGTAGGCCACATTAGAAGATGCCAGCTGCTACTTATTAAGTGTTTTCTCTCTGCTGGGTATTATGTTATCTTGTATTATATTGTGACAGTTACTTTTTTCTTTAAGTTTTAAAAGTTGTGTTTATGATGTGTGTGTGTGTGTGTGTGTGTGTGTGTGTGTGTGTGTGCTGAAGAATGGTCCTCTTCTAGCAGGGAAGATCATTCTTTTCAACCGAGTGTACAGCTTTGGGGTGGACACACAAGGTTTGGTGACAGAGAAAGAGATGTCTGCATAGCCAGCCAGTGAGCTCAGGCAACTCTGGTGATCATAGAGTGACAGATGGTGCTGCAGGTCATGCTCACATCTCAGTGTCTATTACTTTTACATGTGTGTGTTGGGTACTTGAGTGCAGGTACCCACAGAAGCCAGAAGAGGGCATCAAATGCTATGGAACTGAAGTTACAGGCACCTGGTGTGGGTGCAAGGATCCAAACCAGGTCCTCTGCAGTTAAGATGCTCTTAGTCACCCAGTTATCTCTCCAGCCCCGCAGTGTGCATTCTTGACAGAATTCACTAGAGGAGGACTGGGTGACAGCTTCATTGCTAAGCTGCTTGCCACGAAAGCATGAGGACCTGAGTGAATTCCCAGAACTCATATGAAAGGCATCCTTTAAATGCTCACATACTCATAATTCCAGCACTGGGGAGGCAGAGTCAGGCAGATCCCCGGGGCTCACTGGTCAGCCAGGCCAGCCCTCATCAGTGAGTTCACACCAGTGAGGGACTCTGAGAAATGATACCTGAGGTTATCCTTTGACTTCTACATGCGTGCACTTCTATATGCATTCATACACAGACACACAGACAGATACAGACAGACAAAGACAACACACACACACACACACACACACACACACACACACACACACACACACACACTGGTGAGGAGAAGGCGCTGGTAGAATGATCAGACAGAAGGGAGAGGGGAGACATGTAGTATCCTGACTGGAGTTTAATGGGTTGATGGGACCAATAGGCATTGGGAATGAATGATTTGAGTTGGGAGGATTACATACCTTCATCCCATCACTCTGGGAGTTCGAGGCCAGGATGGTCTACATAGCAAGATCCAGGACAGCTAGGGCTACATAGTGAGATCCTATCAGAGAGAGAGAGAGAGAGAGAGAGAGAGAGAGAGACAGAGAGAGACAGAGAGAGAGAGACAGAGACAGACAGAGAGACAGAGACACAGAGAGACAGAGACACAGAGAGAGGCAGAGACAGAGAGACAGAGAGGAGATTTGAACTACAAGAGGAAGATCCTTCTTGCTTTATAGATCTGCTTCTGGTCCACCTTGCTCCATCGCAGGCGTTCTGCGGGATCTCTGACTTGTCAGATTCCTCCCAGAGTGTTTACCTGCCCCACACTCTGGGCTGTGTGATCCAGTTCACTTGAGCCAGTTCCTTCTCTCAAAATTAGCATAATTTATACCTTGGAGGGGGGTTTTTTGAGACAGGGTTTCTCTGTGCATCTGTGTAGCCCAGTGCCTTGGAACTTGCTCTGTAGACCAGGCTGGCCTCAAACTCACAAACCTTCCTGCCTCTGCCTCCTGGGATTCAAGGCGTGGATCAATAGGCCTGGCTACATAATTTCTGACTGAACTGACCATGCCTGCCTGATTTAGGGGTCAGCCCTGATGCCACCTGTGTGTCACTTATAAAAGCATGTGCTTCTCCCCTTCCAAGTCCTGGCCTGAATTAGGAGAGAAATGATCGCAGGAGTCGAATCACATACATCAAGAACCATGGTCAAAGTGATGGGAAGGCTAAGTGGTAGAGGCGCTTGCTGCCAACCAGGCCCAATGACCTGAGTTCAGTCCCCCGAACCTGCAATGGAGAGAGAGAAAACTAACTCCCACAAATTGTTCTCAGCTTTCCAAATGCATGTGACGCCCACACACTTCCAGACTAAAATTAAAGTAATAAAAATCCCCTGCCCCCAAAGAGAACTCTGCTCAGACAACTCGAATCTAGATGCTGGTTTTTATTATTATTATTATTGTTATTATTATTATTATTATTATTATTATTATTATTATTATTTTGGTTTTTCGAGACAGGGCTTCTACTGTGTAGCTTTGCGCCTTTCCTGGGACTCACTTGGTAGCCCAGGCTGGCCTTGAACTCACAGAGATCTGCCTGGCTCTGCCTCCCGAGTGCTGGGATTAAAGGCGTGCACCACCACCGCCTGGCTAGATGCTGTTGACTGTGCCCGTGTAGGGCCTCAGCCTAGAGTCTTGTACATGCTACGTATTCCATCAAGCTTAGACGCTCCGGCGGCCCTGTAAGCTCCCTCCCCATTTTGTGGCCACAGATCCTGTGTTTCCCTTTCCATTCTCAGGTGGACACCATTGTCTTCTCCCCCTTGAACCTGGATCGGTCTTGGTGAGAATATGAGAGCAACAGTGTCCTGGAAGTTCTGGGGCTCAGAGGGATCACACCGAGGAGCCTCTGACTCTGTCTGACTGCAGTGTCGTAATGAGACAGGCTGATGGGGCACATTGGGATACTTCCACACGCGCATTGTGTAGTGATCAAGTCAGGGAAATTACTTATAAGGGCAATGTTTATCACCTTAAATATTATTTCTTTGTGATGAGATAATTAAAAATTGTATTTTCTAGCATGTGTGTGCGTATGAGTGTGTGTACATGAGTGTGCTGGCAAACGTGTTCACGTGCTGGAGGCCAGCGGCCAACCTTGCTTGTCATTTCTTCAGATGCCTTCCATTGTCTTTTTTGAGACATTGTCCCTTGCGGGTCTGGAAATCTCCAGCTCAGCCAAGCAGCTGTCCAGAGGTCTCGGGACCCACCTGTCTCTGCTTCCCCAGCGCTGGGAAGAGAAGCCTGCACACCACACCTGCCTGGCCCGCTGAGTGGCTCTGGGGACCAACCCAGGTCTCAGGTCTGTGCAGCGGGGACTGCACCAGAAAAGCTCCTCTTCCAGCCGTTTTGAAATTTTATTATACAGGACACTATTGTCAGCTTCGGCCACTTTAGTTGGACACCAGAACTTGTTTTTCTTTTTCTGAGACAGGGTTTTCTTGTGTTACCCTGGCTGTCCTGGAACTGGCTTTGTAAACCAGGCTGGCCTCTGCCTCCCAAGTGCTGGCATTAAAGTGTGCCACCGCTGCCCAGCTTATTTTTTGATTTAATTGTGACATTGGAACTATCAGCTAGTCTCTCCCTCCCAACTCTCTTCAGCCTCTGATAATCAATATTTTGCTCTCAACTCACAATAGATCAGCACATCTAAAAAAGTTTCAATTTTCTGTATGTGTGTGACTTTGTATATGGATGGGTATATATAAGTGCAGGTACCAGAAGAGGCCAGAAGAGGGTGCTAGATCTCCTAGAGCGGGAGTTGTAAGTGGTTGGGAGTCACCCAAAGTGCGAGCTGGGAACTGAACAGTGGACCCTCGGAAGAGCAGCAAGCTCTCTTAATCACAGAACCATCTCCTCAAGCCCCTGTTATCTTTTATTTATCATTCATTCATTTGGGACATGCTCTGGCCTTTTCTGAGTTCTCATCCATCCCCTCATTTCAGAGAGAAGGAAACAGGCTCAGAGAAAAGCATGCCTTGCTCAAAGTCAAAAGGTGAATCTTGGCCAAAGACGTAGCTCAGAGGTCAAGCCGTCCCTGGTGTATGCACAGGCCTGTGACAGATCCACATGATGATGAAACAGAATAGGCATATAGGATCTGGGGTGTATCTCAGTTAGCAGAGTGCTTGCCTCACAAGCACAAGGCCCTGGGTTCGATCTCCAGCATCACATACTGGGTTTGTTGACACATCTGTGATCGAGTACTTACCTGGGAGATGGGGGCAGAGGATCAGAGGTTCAAGGTCATCCTCAGTCACATAATATGGACCAGGGCCAGCTTGGGCTACATCAAAGTCTTTCCAAGACAAAACAGAACAACAAATAAACAAGGGCTGGAGAGATGCTCAGTGGTAAAGAGCACTTGCTGCTCTCTCTGGCAGAGAACCCAGGCTTGATTCCCAGCACCTACACTGCATCTCACAACTGTCTAAAACTGCAGTTCCAGGAGATCCAGTGCCTCCTCTAACCTCTGAAAGCACTAGCCACGAGTGTGGCACACATGCATACATGCAAGCAAAGCACCCACATAACATAATAAGTGAAACAAATAAAAACAGACATTAAGTCCCGCAGCTCTGGAGGAACAGGTGGAGATGGTCTGCAATGCCATCAAAGGGTGAATCCTTTGATAAATGGATGACATTCTAGCGAAATGAGACACTCTGCCCTGTGACTGCAGGGGGACACTGGGCTGGGAAGGTGGGGTTAAGATGAGGTTAAGATGCAGAACCACAGCTTAGGACACTAGCGGTGAGATGGGGTCAAATCTGCCACCCCCTGTTAAGTAACCTGCAACCCCGTGGATGAGAGACTTCTCCGTTTGGAGTGCTCCCCTGCCCCGGCCTTTCCTGGGACCCGTCCCCATCCCTGCCTTCTCTGAGACCCTTGTCATCTTGACAACTCTGCAGTCACTCACGCTCCTTGGTTCTGACCTGGACTTCTGGGACCCTGAGTAGCGGCGGCAGCAGGCAGTTAGCTGTGGGGCGCTTTGCAGGCTGACACAGGGTCCCCTCCCCACTCTCCTTCCCTGTGCCTCTCATCCCTGGAGTGACCTGTCTTGTCTTTCATAGGATTCCAGGTTCCGTGAGTCTGCCTAAACAGGGTCCACAGCTTGACCTCGCAGTAGCACGTCCAGCCATTCCTCGGGATGTACGTCTGTGGCTCCTTGAGAGAAATTTTTTTTTTTTTTTTTTTTTTTTTGGTTTTTCGAGACAGGGTTTCTCTGCGTAGCTTTGCGCCTTTCCTGGAGCTCACTTGGTAGCCCAGGCTGGCCTCGAACTCACAGAGATCCGCCTGGCTCTGCCTCCCGAGTGCTGGGATTAAAGGCGTGCGCCACCACCGCCCGGCTCCTTGAGAGAAATTTTAATTGATTACCTATTTTTACTTGGTGTACATGAGTGTTTTGCCTGCCTGTGTGTCTGTGTACCACGTGTGCGTCTTGTGTCTGCAGAGGTCAGAAGAAGAAGTCACATTCCCTGGAACTGGAATTAAAGGTGATGATGAGCTACTATGCCGGGTCTGGGAGCTGAACCTGGGTCCTCTGTGAGAGCAGCTAGTGCTCTTAACTGCCGAGCCTTCTCTCTGGCCTCATCTTTGGGTCTCAGAAACAGGAATGGGACCCCAGAAAACTGAAAATAAGTCCTCTTCTCCGCCTTTCCTAGCTCCGTCTCTACCCTCAAGTTTCCTGAATGTTGGGTTAATGACCAGACGTGGTCTGATGGAGAGGTATTCCAAGGGGGAAGACAGTTCTAAGAGCCAGGGCAAAGCAATGAATCCAAGGAAGCGGAGAAGGGTGGTGGTGCCCTGCGGTGCTGTTCTCCAAACCTCATTCTGGTGGTGTAGACTGTCAAAACCAAACTTCCAGCAACTTTACGGCTCTGCGTTGGCTTCCGTCTGTGACTCTAGAACGAGGTACCTAAACCTTACTCCATAAAACAGAGAAAAGTCCTCCTGGGCCAGCAAGGTGGCTCAGTGGGTAAAGGTGCTTGCTGCCAAGTCTGATGCCCTGAGTTCCAGCCTCAGACTCACACGGTGGAAGGAGAGAACCAACTCTGTATGTTGTCCTCTGACCTCTTTACACGTGCACTGTGACATGCATTACCACCCCTGTCCACAATAAATAAACAAAAATGGAATAAAAAAATTAAGGGAGCTGCTGAGATGACTCAGTGGTTAAGAGCACTGGCTGCTCTTGCAGAGGAGCTGAGTTTGATTACAAGCGCCCACACACTGGCTCACAACTGTCTGTAACTCCAGTTCCAGGGGCTCTGACAGCCTCTTCGACCTCTGAGGGCACCAGCAATGGTACACAGACATACATCCTGGCAAGACACCCATGCATATGAAATAAATCTATTTTTTTTCTTAAATAAAAAGTGTTTCAATCGAATGAGGATAGGAAGACAGGCAAAGTTATGGGAGAGAAAGGAGAGAATGCCTCACTCCAGTCTCTTGAAGCTGCAGGAGCAAGGAGTCCAGAACAGTTAGCATTTCCTAACGGCCTTTCTCCCTCCCCAGCTCCTAACCAGGGAAACAATACAGGGGAAGAGCATCCTGAGGCCTCTGCGCCACCCCAGGGGCTTCCGGTTTCACCTTATCAGATTATAATTCCTTCCAAGGCGGTTCTCTAGCCACTTTATAATCTCACTTATCAAAAAGAGGGAGACTAGGGGAAAAGCGTTGCTTAGCAACCTTCTGAGTTGTAACTTGAGCCACCACCACGGCATAGATGGCTAATGTTGAGATAATTAGGACTCTCCCTTGGGAAGTCCACACAACGCTCTTAGTGTGCTTTTATTCTTTTGAGTCTTTCTCTCTTTAACAAAATCTTAGTTCTGCTTCATGCTGTCTACTCCTGAAACTCTTTTCTGCTTCAAATCCTGAGTTTGTCCTGAGTCTAAGTTCCCGAAAGACATATATCAGGTCTCTCTGTCACTTTCCACGTTAGTTTGTGAGACAGTCTGTAGTGGCTGCAATGAGGATGCCCCTCCCCCACAGGCTCACACATTTGAATGCTTGCTTCCCAATTGGTGGAACTGTTAGGAGGTGTGGCCTTGTTGGAGGGGGATGTGCTTTGAATTTTCAAAAGCTCAAGCCTTTCCCAGTTAGCTCTCTCTGTCCTGTGCTTGTGGATGAAGATGTGAGCTCTCAGCTACCTCTCCAGCACCATGCCCACCCGCCTGCCTGCCCGCCCACCCGCCTGCTGCCATGCTCCCCACCATGAGGGTCATGAGCTGTAGCCCTCTGAAACTATAAACTTTTATAAGTTGCTAGGGACAGCCTGTGTTTCCTGAGGGAAATCAAAATGGTCCCGTGTATTAGGGGTGTGGGTGAGATGGGACATAGTTCATAGTCTTGTAATGTGAGGATTCTAGTGCGTTTGGAAAGATACCACCCCCTAAAGGTCATAGACTTGGAGCTGAGTGCACAGTCTAGAAATGGTTTTACTTTGACTCTGAAGAGAGACCCTGGTTATACCCTCCACTCACTGTGGAGGGGACAGCTTGTTGGGTACTTACGGCTGTTCCTTCACCATGGGCAGGAAGGTAAGCGGCTAACTCTTAATCTCCCTTTTCCTAGCCATGTGGCTAAATGGTAAAGCCATGTGGTTAAATGGTAAAGCCATATGGTTGTCTCCTCAGCAGAGTCTTGAGAGAACTGAAGTGCTGGGCCTTGATGTGTGGGAAGCCAGCCAGGGTGAAATCAGGCAGGGCTAACGCACAAGGGTGTCATAGGTACAGTGTTTTCTGTCCTTCTCAAACCTCGCTGAGACAGTTTCCTAGAAGTGAAACATTCCATTTTGGAGGCACCTGATAAGACTCAGGACATAAAGAAATGTACAGAGGTAAAATCTCCGAGGTCTCAACAACTCTCTGAAAATTCAAAGATTCTCAAGGCTCCTCACCAGGTTTATCTGAGCCTCAGCAGGTGCTATGGAGAAAGGACTCCAGCTAGACCAGCCTTGAGTTGTCCAGGGGGCTCCAGGGACCTGGCTTTCATGAGCAATGCATTTGTCTTTACCCTCATCCTGGGAGTGAGCTCAGTAAACCCACTGCTTTGCTAAACCAGACTGGGGTAGAATCACCTCTGATCTTTCTGTATCCTAGCCTGGGCTAACAGGTGTTTGACTTGTCTTTATCCTAGCCTGGGCTAACAGGTGCTTGGGCATGCCTCACCTGGAAATGTCCCACCACATCCTCTCCTGGATGGTTCCACAGGCATAAGTGTTTGGAGCAAGTGCCCCAAACTGAGTCCACACACCCTAAGCTCGTGACCCTATGGAACTGATGGGCAGAGTACAGCCTTGTTTTCTGGGGCCTTGACTGGGAAGCTAGCATTTCTTTCAGTGAGGAATGTGGACAAGCAGCTGCAGACATTGTCGACAGTGCAAATCATGTGTATTTCCATATCTCACCTCGTTGTTGCAGATATCTCAAAATATCATTACGTTCATCACCACTTGGAAATTATGGCGGTTATTAGGCCTGCCACTAGATTGCACATAATTGCAGTCTTCCTGTTGACAGACAGCCACGTAATGCAACTGGTCCAGGCTGAGCCCAGGAGGCATACAGCTAGGAAATGGGGAGTCACATGGGCTCACATTAGTGAGCCAGACATCCACATTGCTTTCCTGTAGGCCTGGCCTGGCCTGTTGATCAATGATTATGATTGACTTCAGCTCCATGTCCAGGACTCCAGTAGGCGAGTCCTTTCCATCAAATTAGCCAAAATTTCTCTGAGGACTGTGAACTGTGACTTTAACACACACATAGCCATGTCTACTCATCATGCAAAATATGTTGTTCAGATGGACACAGGCATTCCCTGGACATCGCTATTCTGGGACACTACCAGGTAAGTGTTGATAAGACCATTCATCTTGGCAATGGAGGTTTCTTCACCAGGCCCAGGATCTTTAGTCTAGGAAGGGCCCCACTTGTCTTCCATGGCTCCTGCTCTGGACTGCTGGGAAAGGCAATAATTTAGATTTCTTTTACTGTTAAAGGTTTGCTCTCTGGTGCAATTACTAGTGCAGTGGCCTTCTAAAGGTTTGCAAGACCATGATTTCAACAAATTTTTTTTGATGCATGGTTTCATGCAGACCAGGCTAGCCTCCAGTTTGCTATGTAGCCAAGGATGGCCTTGAAGTACTGATTCTCCTGCTTCTCAAGTGCTATGATTACATATTTGCCCCACCATACTAAGCAAGAATTTTTAATTTTCCTTACTATTAGGAGGCTCTTAGACCAAAAGGACACTTGGTCTTCACACTGGTATATTTAAAAAAAATTTAATGTAACTTTAATTCACTTTTATTTAATTTTCTTTTATGTGTATAGTTACCCACATAGCCCAGAAGGTGTCGGATCCCTTGGAGCTGGAGTTACAGATGGTTGTGATCCACCATGTGGGGGCTGGGAACTGAACTCAGGTCCACAGCCAGTGCTCTTAACTGCTGGGTCATCTCTCCAGGTCCTTAATTTATTTTAAAAAAACATTTGTTGACTGACTGACTGAATGACTCTGTGTGTGTGTGTGTGTGTGTGTGTGTGTGTGTGTGTGTGTGTGTGTGTGTGTGATGGGTAGGCATTAGAGGATAAATTTGTGGGAGTTGATTCTCTCCTTCCACTATATGGGTCCAGGGATTGAACCTTGATCATTAGGCTTGCCAGCCAGTACCTTTACCTGCCGAAGCCACCTCACTGGGCCTGCTACCTCCTTTCTACAGACTGTGAAGACAGTCTTAGAAACCTTCAAAGATTTCCGATAAGGGAACTGACTCCAATGACTTAATTCTAGAGGAGTAGGTGTCTTATAAGATTTTATTGTTAGAAATATAATTTATTAAAATTTATCTCTTTCTTTCAACTCTTTGTCCTCCTCCTCTTCCTCCCCTTCCTTCTCTTCCTCATCTTGCTCTTCATCTTTCTTGTCTTCACAGGGACTCCTATATTCCAGGTTGTCCTCAGGCTTGCCATATAGCTGAGGCTGGCCTTGAACTCCTGATTCCCAGCCTTCACCTCATCAGTGGTGCTGTTTTGAAGTGGCTGTGGAACCTTTAGGAGGTGAGGCCTTGCTGGAACGCGCTCACTGGAGGTGGGCTTTGAGGTTGTATAGGCTGCTCCCATCTCTCTAGTAGTCTCTGCTTCCGGACTTCAGACACGTGACCAGCCCACCTTCTACTCTGACCATGCTTGATGGTCCATATCCCCTCTAACTGCAAGAACAAACTTTTCTCTAAGTTGCTTCTTGTATCCTATTTAGTCACAGTAATGAACAAAGTAACTAATATACCAGCTGCTCCTGGCCCTCCCTGGGGATGAGACCTGACGGAGAAGATGCTCTTCTCCAGCAGATTCTGCATGGATTTCCGGAACCACATGCTGCTCCCATCTCTGAGCTTCCCTAGTTCATTCATTTTACTAAACTTCTAAAAAATTGCATTTATTTTAAATATTATTTTTGTGTGTACCAGTGTGGGTGGAGCAACGTGGGCTCAGTTTGTCTTTTTACAATGCGGAGGCCCTGGGGTTTGAACTCAGATCTTCAGGCTTGGCAGCAAGCACTCTTAGCTGCTGAGTAATCTCCCTGGCTCCAAATTCACTTATTTCATAACTCTAAACAGTCTTCAGGTTTCCCGCCAGGTTGGACAGGTATGATGGGAGAGGGAGAGAAGAGGTTCCCTGCTCTCACGCAGGGCTCATCCCGTATTTACCCTCTTCTGCCGCTTTCTCAGATGTCTAGTGTGTCCTGCTCTGCACCTTCTGTAGGCTCTCCTCTCTTAGTGCCTTCTGTGGACAGCAGGGTTTGACGTTATTCCTCTTGGCCAGGTCATTTCCCACCATGTCATCTGCTTTCTGTTTCTTCCTATGCTTTGAGGAGTTAGGTGTGTCCTCGTCAAGGTGGAATTGTTTCTCTCCTTTTTATTCTTGAACAACACTCAGGAGAGGAGGGTGGGGGAAGCTCTAGGGTCGGGGGAGCTCCCCCCCCACCCCCCGTGTGTGTATGTGTGTGTGTGTGTGTGTCTGTGTGTGTGTGTCTGTGTCTCTCTGTGTGTGTGTGCATGCACGTGTGTGTCTGTGTGTGTCTCTGTGTGTGTGTGTGTCTGTGTGTGTGAGTGTGTGTGTGTGAGTGTGTGTGTGTCTGTCTGTGTGTGCGCGCGCGCGTGCGTGCATGCGTGTGTGTGTGTGTGTGTGTGTCTGTCTGTCTGTCTGTCTGTGTCTCTGTGTGTGTGTGTGTATGCACGTGTGTGTCTGTGTGTGTCTCTGTGTGTGTGTGTCTGTGTGTGTGTGAGTGTGTGAGTGTGTGTGTCTGTCTCTCTCTGTGTGTGTGTGTGTGTCTGTGTGTGTGTGTGCCCCAGGTGCCAGCTTGGAAGGTCCCACATCTGATGGAACACTCTCCTGCTGCCATATTGAAATTCACAACTGTATTTGAGCAATGGTCCCCACATTTATGGTACAGTCCCACACTGTGATATCCTCAGTCTGTCTTTCACATTGTTCCAGCAATAATTTTGACTCAGAAACTCAATCATGTTAAGTTCTTGTCCAAAGACCTTAGTCGCCCCTGTCAGAATGAAGGCTAAGCTTCCCAGGGTGGTGTACAAGCCACCACGATGGGCACAGTAGCATCTTTGAAATGGTCTGCTTCCACTCTCACACCCTCTAGAGTGGCTGGATCAAGGCATTTTCTTAGTCAAGTCTCTGCACACTTAAGAGAAAGCCGTAGCCTCACCCGGGCTCTTCAGATCTCCCTCACCTGGGCTGTACTTCCTGCAGGACCTCCTCAGGCCACCGCTTAACCACCCAGCACCATGTCTGTCCGTCCGCATTCTGCTCTCACTACTGCCCTCTAGCTCAGCTTCATTATCCATCCAATCATGGGTCATACATAAACCTCACAGGCAGAGCTGGGAAGATGGCTCAGTGGTTAAGACCATCTGTTGCTTTTCCAGTGGACCCAGGTTCAATTCCCAGCACCCACAAGGTGGCTCACAATTGTCCATGACTCCACTCCCAGGGCATCTGATGCCTTCTCTGCCTCCCTCAGACACCAGGCACACATGTGATGAACAGATATACACGAGGCAAAACACCCATACTTGAAGAAAAACATTACTGGCCTATTTTCAATTATCCATTTCTCTAAAGTTGGGGTGTTAGCTTCTCCACTGCTTTATCTCTAACGCCTCACTCTGGTGAATGAAAGCATCATCCTTTTTGAATGGATAGATTCCAAGAATGTGTACCAACCCTTATCACTGAGTCCGCATACACAAGCTCCAGGATTCAGGTTTTGGCTGGAAAATTGGAAAAGTTCTGACAGACAGGGCTGGAGAGATCTCAGTGGCTAAGTGTGTGTGTGTGTGTGTGTGTGTGTGTGTGTGTGTGTATACCCCCCCCCCACATGTACACACAACTTAAAAAAGTTCTGAATGAGTATAGGATGGAGGAGGAAAGAATTCCACCTAGGATAGGTTGTCTTTGGATATCTCAAGAGACTGATTTAGAGAGCCCCTCCTTTGGGCTCAAGAAGAAAGTCCCTTCAAAATCAATTCCATGCTGTTTTTCTGTCCTCAGGGGAACATGTAGACACTAGCTCCTATTCAGTCTTACTCCAGATCCTGGGGAGGGTAGTTGCCTCTTAGTGATGTTAAGAAATTGTGATGAAGCCAGGTGGTGGAGGCACATGCCTTTAATCCCAGCACTCAGGAGGCAGAGGCAGGTGGATCTCTGTGAGTTTGAGACCAGGTCTACAAAGTGAGTTTCAGGACAGCCAGGACTGTTTCACAGAGAAATCCTGTCTCGAAAAAACAACAACAAAAAAATTGTGATGATAATAAGATTTAAAATTCCCCAGAAACTGAGAGTCAATGATAGGATCCTTAGTGAGTTTCCACCTGCGGCTGGAGACAATCATGTGGTTATACATCTGGGTAGTTGGTGGGGGCACTACAATGGGAGAACGGAAGATTGTGATGTCAGAGGACCATGAAGCTGGTGGTGTTGATAGTGACTTGGAAGGCAGGGAAGGAGGAGGTGAGAAATGGTTGTGTTTGATGCGTAGTTTGGAAATAGAGCCAGCGTGAGCTTCTGTGAATTATGAGAAAGAGGAGTCTGGATTCCTCTGGAGCCTGAGCATCTGTTTGCAGAGTGAGGCCACTTTTTTATTTTTTATTTTTGGTTTTTTGAGATAGTTTTGTGTAGCTCTGCTTGTCCTAGAACTCATTCTGCAGATCAGACTGGCCTCGAACTCACCGAGAGCTGCCTCTCACATGCACCACCACACCCAGCCCACTTAATTTTTTTAGTTAATTCTTTGTGGGTTTCATATCATGCATCCTGAGCCCACCCGTCTTCCGTCCCTTCATATCCGCCCTCTGCCCTTGCAACCTCCCCCACAAAACAAAATTCAAAGGAAAACCAAAAACCAAACGAACCCCCCCCCACACACACACACAGAGTCTCGGCATGGAAGCTGTAGTGTGACAAAGTGAGCCACACAGTTGTTCACCCTTTAGTCCCTACATCTTGTAAGTGTTCCTTGCTGTGAGTCATTGGTCTGGTTCAAGGCATCTGCTACACCCCCAATCCTGGGCCTTCCCAGGGACTCCTCTTGGACATCCTGTTGTTGCCTTGTGTCTTGGAGATCCCACAGCTGTAGATCTGTCTGTCCAGCCCCTTCACAAGCTCCAGCAGTCCACTGATGAGGTGGATGTTGGGGTGGGTTAATTTTTGTTAATTAAAAATGATTTTTATACAGATAAGTGTTTTGCCTGCATACATGTCTGTGCACCATGTATGTGCCTGGTGCCTGCAGAGGCCAGAAGAGGGAACTGGATCCATGTGGTTGCTGGGAATTGAACTCTAGTCCTCTAGAACGGCAGCCAGTGCTCTTAATTACTGAGCCATCTCTCTAGCTCATGATGCCACTTCTGAAGAAAGGGAAGGACCATAAGAGCAAGATTCTTACAGAACCCAGACACTCTGGGCATGTCAGTTGAGGTGTGGAAAAGCAGGACAGACGAGGTGAGAGCCAGGACTGTCTTGATGGGTTTTGAAACCATGAGGCCCAATGATGTCATTGTCCTGGATTGAGTGGTGATGTCTTCCCCAAAACTTAAGCTTACCAAGAACCTGTGAATGCGAGTTAATCCAAATATAGGGACTTTCCCAGGTGTAACCAAGATGAAGTCATACCAGATCAAGAAACACCCTAGTCCCACAACTGGCGTACTGAGAAGAAAGAATAGGGGCTGAAGAAATGGCTCAGTGCTTGAGTTATTTGCTCTTTCAGAGGACCAGAATTTGATTAACGTTACTCATGTTGAGCAGCTCACAATCTCCTGTAACTCCAGCCCCAGGGGATCTGGCACCCTCTTCTGGTCTCTGTGTGCATCTGCATTCAAGTGCACATACTCATACACACATACTCACACATATACACATATAAGAATAGTATAAATAAATCTGGGTATGGTGCACCATATTTTTAATCCTAGCTCTTGGAAGGCAAAGGAAGGCATATCTCTGTGAGTTCCAGGCCAGTTTGGTCTTGTCAACACAGAATTTTCCAGGACAGTCAGGGCTACATAGACCTTGTTTCAAAACAAAACAAAAATATAGGAGGAGGAAAAGAAGGAGAAATGAATGAATGAATAAATAATAAATGTGGACACACAGAGGGGAGAGAGCCATGTAGACAGAGGCAGAAGGAGGAGTTAAACTGCCACAGACTGGAGACAGCAAGGACAGTTGGCAGCCACCAGCAGCTGGATGAGAAAGCCAGGGAGCCTCCCTAGAGCCCTACAAGGGATGTGGAAACATGACTGTTCTGACTTCTGGCCTCCAGATGTGTGAGGGAATAAGTAAATAAATCATTATAAATAAAATAAATCTCTATTGTTTTCAGCCACTGGATCTGTAGCTGCAGAAAATGAACATGCTCACTGAAGGTATCCTGTGGAGAGCCAGCGGAGGAACACCAAGGATGCAGCCCTGGAGGACGCCATTCTTCGGAGGTCAGGAAGGAGAGGAAGCATTTTAGAGGCTGGGAGAGCCAGCCAAGGAGGCAGGAAGAAGTGGAGGAGAGGGATGCTCAGGAGCTGCTGGGAACCAAGGATTTCTAGAAGAAAAACAGCTTGGGATGCTTCAGAAGGTTGGGATGGGTTTCTGGACTTGTCCCTGTGGAAAGGTGACTTTGACCAGGCCAGCTTCAGGGGAACACTGGCAAAAGAAACTGAAAAACGGCGCAGAGGTTAAGAGCACTGGCTGCTTTTGCAGACAGCCTATAACTCCAGCTCCAGAGGACCCAATGCACTCTTCCAGCCTCTGTCAGGGACACCTGTACCCTCGAGGCATCATTCCCATCAGCACACATACATAAAATAAAAACAAACCCATCAAAAGCACCAACCAGTGTGTCACGTAACTGTGGTCACCACCAGAAACTAGAAAAAAGGAATGGAGTGGGTTTCCCTCAGAGCCTCTAGAGGCAGCCAACCCTGCTAATACCTTGACTTTCGACTTCTGGTTTCTTGAGCTGTGAGAGGAACATATTATTTTGGGTTAAAGCCGTCTGTTTGAGGTAATTGCTGTATCAGCCCTGTGGAGTGGATGCAACCCTTATCCAACTGTCCTTCTGTGCTCCCTGGACAAACGCTGGTACTGTAGGAGAAGCAGGAGCTCGGAGACTCCAGAGAGAAGCCTCAGTAAGGTAAAGCAGGGCTTTGGAACCCACCCACCTATGACATCACCTATGACGTCACAGCAGGGGGCGGGCCCCTTCACAACATACCCTGCTTGGATTTTCATGGACTCAGAAAGCTAGTGCTAGAGGTAGGGGACTTGAAAGGTCCTGTCCACCCCACGGGCCACCTCTCCTCTCTTGCCCTCAGTCACATGACAGTTCCCATCAAGGACTGTATGAAGGAGTGAGTCTGACCAGCTCTCCCACTGGAGGTGTTTGGAAGACATGTTGGAGGTATTTCACCCTCCAGCCTGAGGGAGTAGGACATCTCTGTCCCAGCATCCTCTCTTCCTTCTCGGGAAACTCCTAGGACCAGTGCTACCCCTGATCACCCACTCCCTCCTCTCGGCTCCCCATTTCCCTCCTCTCTCTGCAGAGGAAAGCTAGCCATATCCCCTGTGGTTAGCGTCCGCCTCTCTATTTCCTTGCAGAAAGAAGAGAATGTCCTTGGGAAAGGCAGAGACTGAGTTCGAAGTCAGGTTGGGATGTCCTGTTTTGGGGATCTCTCTCTTTCTCCCAGGCCTTCCAACTATTCTGGATTTTCACTTTATTATTTACTTATTCATTCATTCATTCATTCATTCATTCATTCATTCATTTCTAAAGGAAAGCTCGACTCTACAAGGGATTGAGCTGGAAGATTCAGGCCCAGGGGACCCAGGGTGCCCAGCACTCCCATTCACCAGGGAACGAGCTCTGCCCCTCCAAGGAGCACACCTCTCAGGTCTGCCTGTGCGGCTGCAGCTTGCGGACCAAAGCAGTCCTCCATCCAAGGCCGGATCCTGTCCCACTTCCGGCCTCTCGGGTGCTGCCCAGCTTGCCGGCAGAGAAGAAGTCACCGGTTTCCCGGGTGATGGTCCTTTCTACTCAGCTCTCCCACAACTCCCCCAAGTTGAAAGCCGAGGACAAGCCCCAACTGCTGGCTTGGCGCGACCAGTCGCCGCTGCGCCAGCTGGTGCCTATGAGCGTGTGGCCCAAAGGCTTTATTGACCCACTCCCGAAACCTTTGCCCGAGCAATCTCTGAGCACCTTTATCCACGTCGAAGGGGTTCACATCCCCAGGGCAGTGTCCCCAGGGATATCACTTGTGGAAGACACTGAGGCCTTGCTGCCACCTTTACTGAAATGAGTGTGTTTAATCAGTTATGATTGTCTACTGTAAACATGTAAAGCTGTTTATCTATTTTAACCAAGAATATATTTTATCTACTCATTGTAAACCCAGTTGAGACTTCCGGAATTCTGTAGTACAGTGTGTCTTTCGAAATATATTTTTGTCTTTGTGTGTGTGTGTGTGTGTGGTCTGATTGTAAGTGTAGTAAGTTGGTGAAGGTACCTGAGAGGGTGCTGGATCCCCTAGGACTGGAGTTCCAGGCAGTTGTGAGTTGCCCAGTGTAGGTGCTGGGAATTGAACCTGAGTCCTCTGCGAGAGTAGCAAGCACTCCTTCCTAACTGTTGGGCCACCTCGCCAGGCTCTGCCCCCTTGAGACAAGGCCTCATGTAGCCCAGGTTGACCTTGCATTTGGTACGTAGCTGAGGCTGGCTGTGGACTATTGGGCCTCTTGCCTTAGCTCCTAATTGCTGGGATTACAGGCGCGGGTCGTCACACCCGGGAACGAGTTCCCGCTGATGATCCTTCAGTCACGGCTGCCCAGTCTCTGCACGGTGGGTAACTTTTCTGTAGTGCCCATTTCCAGTAGGACATGGAGCCAGGTCACTCCAGTTGACTTTTCACAAACAAACTTACCGGGGGGCTGCTGGGAATTGTACTGAATTGTGGGTGTGTATAGAGAATTGACATTGCAATCTGAGTCGTTTTACGGGTAACGTGGTGTGACTCCCTTTACCTGTGGGCCAATGCGTCCCTTCCTGAGAGGATGCCTCGGGTGACTAAACTAACAGAACGGGGACTGATGGAGTTAGATCTTTCCATTCTCTTGCTGTTCCACCATTTCAGTGTAAAAGTTCTGTTTATTTTCTCTCCCTCCTCCCCCTCCCTCCTTTTCTTTCCTTTCATCCTCCTCCTCCTCTTCCTCCTCATCTGTTTTGAGACAGGGATTAATATAGTCCAGACAGGCCTTGAACTTGCTATGTAGCTGAGGATGACCTTGAACTCCTGACACTCTTCCACATACACGAATGCATGCACACAGATATTCTACATATGAGAACATGGCATATTTGTCTTTCGAGTCTGGCTTAGTTTCCCAGTCTAACTGAGAAAGCCCAGTTCCATTGGATAAACTCAATGACTTACTCCTAGGCCTTTGGTGAGTGTTGATGCTATTGTGAATGAAACTACATTGTGGGCAGGTATTAACATGCTTCATTTCATGCGTCTTGAGGTCAGAGGACGAGCTTGGGTGTCAGTTTTCACTTTCCACATTGTTTGAGACAGTCTCTTGTTGTTCCCCACTGTGTAGTCCAGGCTAGCCCCTGAGCTTCTGGAGAGTCTCCTCGCTCCACCTTCCATCTCCTTCCATCTCACGGTAGGCACACAGGAGCTACACAGACATGCTACTGTGTCTGGCTTCACATGGTGCTGGGGATCCCAACTCAAGTTCTCCACACTTGCAGTGAGTCATCCTCCAGTTTGAACACGGCATTTGTGGGGATTTCTAAACACTGGGCATAGGTTGTGTAAGGAGAACCCCAGCACCACCTGCCCTTCATTTTCCTTTTAAAGTTGGTTTTTATTAGTGTGTGTGTGTGTGTGTGTGTGTGTGTTTAGCCTGCATGTATGTCTGTGCACCATGTGTATGCAGTACCTGCAGAGATCAGAAGACGGAGAAGGATCCCCTGGAAATGGTGTTATAAAGAGTTATGAGTCTTTATGTGGGTGTTGGGAATCAAACCCAGGTCTTTTGGAAAAGCAGCCTTAACCACTGAGCCATCTCTCCAGCCTCATACTTTCCCTTTTGAAATTAAGCAACCTTATTAAGTTGAAATTCACATGCCATGCTTTACTTAAAGTACACAATTTGGTGACTTTTAGATTCTTCACAGATGTGTAACCATGGTCACAATCCTGTAACTAGTTTCCTCATCTTAAATACCCTCCTATGGGGGACTAGAGAGATTGTTCAGTGGTTAAGAACACTTTGTGTCCTTACAAGAGGACCCTGGTTCAATTCCTAGCATCCACATGGTGGTTCCCAACTGTCTGTAAGTCCAGTTCCAGGGGATCCACTGCCTTCTGGCATCTTCAGGCACTAGACATGCACATGGCACATAAACATACATGTAAAACATTCATATACATAAAATAAAGCTTTAAAAATCCTTTACCTATTTCCCACTTAATTTATTTGTTATTATCTGATTGTTTGTGTCCCTCTCTCTATTTCACGGTTGGGATCTTTGATTTTGGAGACAGTTTCCCTACATAGCCCAGGCGGCCCTTAAGCTCAAAACCCTCTGCCTTTGATACTCATATGCTGGGATTCCAGGCATGTGCCATAGTGGCTGACCTACATTTTGAGATATTTTTTAAAGATGCATTTTATTTTTAATTATGTGTATGTGCATGAGTGGGGTATGTGTGTGAGTATGTGTGTATGCACATGTGTGTGGAGTATGTGAGGGGGGATGTCTGTGTGTGTGTGGGCATGTGCATATATTGGGTTCAGAAAAGGGGGTTGGATCCTGTGGAGCTGGAGTTCAGGTCATTGTGAGCCACCCAGACGAGCGTTCTTGGAACTCATCTAGTTCTCTGGAAGAACAGCAAGCAGTCTTAACTGACGCCCGTCTCTTCAACCCAAACTAGGAGTTTCTTCAAGTTTCTTGTGAAACGGAGACTGTTTACGATGAGCACCCAGCACACAGCAGGCATTCAGTAAGCAGCTGGTGCCACTGTACAGATTTTAATTTGTAAATGGTTTAAATTTTTATGTGTATGTGTGTGTGTGTGTGTGTATGTACATGCTTCTATACATGTGCAACATATTTGTGCAGGTGCCAGCAGAGGCCAGAAGAGGGCATCAGATCCCCTGGAACTGGAGTTAAAGGTATTGGGAGCCATCCAGTGTGGGTGCCGGGAATGAACCTGGTCCTTTGCAAGGGCAGCAGATCTTAACCGTGGGGTCTTTTCTCCAGCTCTAGTGCCGTGGTTTGTCTTTTATATTTATTTAGGGCATGTACCTTTGTGTATGTGTACACATACACGTTTGTGATTATGCACGTGTGTGTGCCATGGCGAGTATGTGGAAGTCAGAGGATAACTTGTGGGACCTGGTTTTCTCCTGCCACCGTCTGGGTCCTGGGGTGGCATCTGAGTGTTCAGACTCAGCAGCAAGCGCCCTCACACATGAGCCATCTTGCTGGCCCCACGATTCGCCCTCCTTCCCTCTCTGGTGCAGGGACATCTCTAGCATTAACTTGTTTCAGTTCCTCCTTTTCCGTCCATGGCATTTAGAGCAGTTACTGGAGGCGAGGGAACTGGTTAGCTAATGCAGACGTCCCCCTTTTTGAAACTACCGTGGCTATGGAGCCTTGTCTTAGGAATGGGAGTTATATGTGCCTCAGAGACATCCCGTCAAGTTTAGTATCAGTATTTTAAAATTTTCCCATAGAAGTCTGTTTCCCTTTCTTAGATAATTGAAATCAACAGCCACACTCCCTTTTCCTCTATCTGTAGAACTTCCAGAGTAGAGCTCTCAGGCGGTGTCAGGCAATGTCAGATCCTGTCAGCCCAGGCCCTGAGAGAAGGTCAGAGTCTACCACCATAAGAATTTCTTCTTGCTGTGTGTAGACCCATAGTTAAGAGCTCTGGATGCTCTTCCAGAAGACCTTGGTTCAATTCCCAGCACCCACATGGCAGTTCACAAAGGTCTGTAAGTCCAGTTCCAGGGCATCCAATGTTCTTTGGCCACCTCAGCCACTGTACAAATGTACAGACAAATGTGTACACACACACACACACACACACACACACACACACACACACACACACTCACAGAGCTTTAGTATCTGGAAGCTTTTAAAGCCACACTTGGTGAGCACTCCCCCCCACCCCACCCCACCTTCCTGAAGAGACAGGAAGAGAGGATTGATTCACCCTCTCTAGAATCTTCCAGATGATCACGCCTGACTTATGAATTTTCATTACAGGAAAATGGTGTCAGAGATTAAGTGAACCTGCACAGAATGTCAGGAGGTTCAGAGACCAGGGAGGCTGCTCAAAGGCGGGGTGATTCTTAACCTGGCGCAGAAGCCAGATGTCTGTTGCTAAGCTGTCCTTCTCGAGGGCCGGTATTCGTGGAGAAAATAGTGCCTTGCCATTTGGAGCTGGCCTGGAAGGCCAGCACCAAAGAATGCGCGGTAGTACTGAGTGTGGGGTGGGGGAGGGAAGGCTGGTGGCTGTCTTGCCCCCTAAGTTTTCCTTGGTCCGGGTTGCAGCCAAGGAAAACACGAGCCTGGTTCCCCCTTCCCAGCATAAGAGAAAACCGGGGTTTTACAATTACCGTCTGGAAAAACCTTCCACCTCGCGCTCTCCTGCAGGCCCCCAGCCCAGGGAGGGGAGGTCCTCTCTGTCGGCTGTAGGGACACAGATTCCAGGGTCTGGAAACAAGATGGGCTTTTTTTCCCTCAAGGGGCTCACAATCTTTGCTAAAACCAGACAGACCTTGGGCGTAGCGGGGAAAACTCCTTTATTACACACTGAAATTCCATCCACGGGGAAACTGGCTGCAGCGTCGAGCCAGCCTCCAGCCAAGCCCAGGGCAGCCCAGCTCCATCCAGTCTTAGTGCTCACCTGGTGCCCTAGACCCCACTCCAATTCTGCTAGCCATCAAATTTCCGCTGCCTGGTCTGTGTCCCGGCGGCGTCTAGGTCCGCCCCTACCGAAAATCCCAATCATTTGCTAAGAAATGACTGGAGCGGGTAGGGCTCGGTGAGCTGGAAGACAGTCCCCTGCCTGCCCAACTTCTCTTATCTCACTGTCCTCTCCCTGGGCCCAGATGTCCCCACCGGGTGGAATAGAGCTAGGAAAGGATGTAAGAGGGGTTGCTTTTCTCTGCGAACCCCTCGTCCCTCCCCATCCAGCTGATTTCCTGCCCTGGCTCCCGCACCGGGCTGTGGCGCCAACTAAATCTGATGAAAATGCAATTGCCAAGTCGTTAAGGTATTTGAATTTAAAAAAAAAAAAAAAAGAAAAAGAAAAAAAAAAAACTCCTGAGAAAGAAAGTATTTGATGGCTAATAATCTCATTTCAATATAATGGGACCTTCTTCTACAGAGAGCAAGACAGGTTAAGAGATATAATTATGACTTCGCAAACTCTCTCCCAAGCGCGGGAGACACGCTGACAGGTCTGTGCGAGGCTGCGCCCAGCTTCTCTTGCTCGGAGGATAGACGCTTTGTCTGAGCGGCCCGTTAAAGACACGCGGTCCCTTTTCAACCCCCAGCTCGGCCTACACTGCAATTTAACTGTCAGCCTCGTCCTCGCTCGGGGATTGAGCGTGAGGGCAGGGGGTTGGGTGACGGAAGGGGAACCGGACTTGGAGGAGCGCCATCGAGGGGTCTGACCGGTCCAGCGCTGCTGGACCCGGAACCCCGAGGTGGAGTTTCAAATCTGATCCCACCAGGGGCTCTTTTTAAGGGCGTCTACACCGCAGGGTCCAGGAGGAGCAGCGGTCAGGAGGACTCGAGGGGCACAGATTTATTGCCCGCGTGGTGCTTTTGATCTAAAATGAACAGATTCTACCTGGTGGGACTGCTCGGCGTCAGGGCGTCAGGGGCCAAAAGGAATCGACTCAGGAGGCTGGAGAGACCCCGGACTCCGGAAGGAATGCCTACTTGCCCCCTTTACTACACTAGTAGAAAAACTCCCTAAAAACCTATGTAGGGAAAGAGAATTCTCGCAGGCTCACCTCTGTACCCTTAACCAAAGTTCAAAGAAGGGAGCCTCTAAAGCGCTGGGCACGTCTGTGAGGGGAAGGTGTGTGAACGAGTACAGACGGCTATTCAGGTCCAGAGACTCGGGAAAGGTCAAGGCTCGGGACTGCCGAGGAGTCCGAGTCACACAGACAGCGAGATGCGCCCCTTAGTAACGCAGGTGCACAGACCACCAGGGAGCGAGCTCAGAACGTGCGGGACTGCGTGTGCATGGCTGTGCGCGCGCGAGTGACATCCCGGGGACTGGGGGAGGAGAAAGCTCCTGCAGGGAGATCCACCGTACTCAGGGTGGGTGGTCAGACATCAGGTGCAGAATCTGGGGTGTGGAAGTGACCCGAAGTTGGCAGGAGCTTTACACCCAACTTTTCTCACCGAGGTCAGCTCGGCCCACCTTCGCTGAGAAGGAATTCGAAGGATGCGGGCGCACCGCCGACCCTCCCCAATCCTCTAGGCCTAGAGGATCCGCCCAACTCCGACGGTGTAGCCCTTAGGGGAGTGAAAGCGTTGGGGAATCCCCAGGGCTCCTCTGAGATTGGCGAGGCCACTAGGTCACTCAGCGCAGCGACTCCTGGAGTAGGTGACTTCATCTTGCCAAGATCCCAGGTTTTCATCCATTTGCCGCAGCGATCACGCACTTGCAGCCCCTGGCCTCTCCAGAACCCTTCCAACAGCAGTACAGTGGGGGTGGCGCTGTCGCGTCCTCGACGCTTCCTTCCTCCCAGCAGGCTTCGGAGCGGCCCGGGAACATCCTCCCCCTGGTGGCCCGAGCCGTCTGTTTTTGAAAATCTTGAGCAAACCACCCTCCAAGCGAGCCTGGCTGCGAGCCTGGCTGGTCCTGGTTGCATACTCCCTCCCGGTTATATGCTAACCCTTTGACCTGGTCGGGCCCACGGTGGCCAGGCTGTGCCAGGCCGAGCCTTTTCCTGCCCCCGCCCCAGTGTCTCTCCATTGCAGGATGGTGCGGGAACACGTGTAGAAGTGGTCCCCAACCTTGATCTAGTAGGCTTCCTGTCACCTCTCCAACGTGCCCTTCCCTCTTTGGGGTTTAATGACCTTAGCACTGAGACCTGGTGAGCACTGGGTGGTGAGCGGCCACCGCAGGAGAGTGTTGCTGATGGGAGCCATGTGGCTGCCAGGCTGAGGGAGGCTCCGGGGTGACCCGTGGTGATGGGGGTTCCCCCATGCTGAACGCGCTGGGGGAAGAGGGCAGCTCCGGGCGGACGCCTAGATGTGCTGGCCCGGGTCCCATGCATGCGTGTGTGCGGGGGGGGGGGGGGGGCGGAGGGCGGGTGCGTCGCCGGCGGGGTCAGGGGCGAAGGGGCAGGCGGAGGGCAGCTCGCGGGGAGCCGGCGCGGAGGCTCAGGTTACCCGGGCCGGCCCTCCCACCCGCAGCTCGCGCGCGGGGGCCGGGGCGGGCTCGGGCCGTTCCCCCCGCTGTTTGCATTTCTCTGGCAGGCGGCGGGGCTCAGCTTGAAAGGAATGGCCCTGGTTTGGAACGGTGTTTATTTTTCTTAACTAGCCAGTGCGGACAGACGACCCCGTGGGCAAGGCGACGGGACCCGGCCGATCCTGCGCTTGGGAAAGGGGTCAGGACTGGGGCCAGCCGGGCAACGAGGGGAGCTGGGAGTGGGTTCTGGTCCCCCTTCCCCCCACAGCGACCGCGCTTGGGGGAGGGGTCGCGGCTGGCCCGAGGATGACTTTGTTCCGTGTAGGCAAACAGACCTTCTACCGCGGTTGCCTTAGATTTGACCTTGCACGAGGCCGGGCAGCCAAGTGGCAAACCGTTTGATTTGCACGGCCTGTTTTCTGGGATTTAAGTTCGTTGTTCCTGATTTCTAATTCTAATACCCGTAGGACCATTGTGACTCAGTTTCCTCCTCCCTCAAAGGGCTCTAACGGTAGCGCTTTGCTCAGTGAATGCTGTAAGGCTTTATAACAGCATTATTTAGGGCAGAAAGAGCCTGGGACCTGCCGGGAGCTCTGCAGGTCAGCCCTTTGGATGGGGGCGGTGGCCACGCGAGGACGCATGGCGTGGAGGAGCAGACCGCAAGAGTGGGGCCCCTAGGGAAAGGGCTTGAGATGGGGGCCCAGGACTCTAGCTGTAGGAAAGAAGCGAGGGCTGGGGAAGAGTTCTGAGCGTTTTGACAGCAGATGAATAAAATGCAAATGATATTCAAAGCAAGATGCTAATGAGTTTCTATTCTTTGAGCGGCCACAGCCCAGGCAGGGTCCATAGTGATGCTGGAGCTGGAGTGAACTGGAGGCCCGGGCAGGGTCCAGCAGTCCGAGTCTCGGGTGTGCACCACGACGGCGAGTGTGAGTGTGTGAGTGTGTCGCGAGCTTCCTCCTCCGGAATGTGCAGAGCGGGCTCCGGGTGTGCTCGCACTGATGAAAATGAGGTCAGGGAAGGTCGTTCCACTCTGCAGCATAAATCAAGGAGGAAAGGAGAGTGGATGTGAGAGACAGTCCCTGGAGACCGGGAGGGGGAGGGGGAGGGGAGAGAGGGATAGAGACAGAGGGAGGGAGGGAGGGGGAGAGAGAGAGAGAGAGAGAGAGAGAGAGAGAGAGAGAGAGAGAGAGAGAGAGAGAGAGAGAGGAGAGAAGTTCGGTGTAGACTCTGCAAGAAGGGGGTTTAAAGCTCTTCCACACTGTGCTTCCCGCGCTCAGAACCAGACAAGACCGCATCCTCAGCCGTCCCCCAACCTTAACAGAAACACTCTTTCTCCGTCTCTGTGCCTCTACCTCTTCGTGTGTGTGTGTGTGTGTGTGTGTGTGTGTGTGTGTGTGTGTGTCTCGGTGTCTCTTTCCAACCCCACCTCCTCCCTCCAGGGTCCTACTGTGTAGCCCTGGCAGTCTTAGAACTTACTATGTAGACCAGGCTAGCCTGGAACTCACAGAGATCCGTCTGCCCCGTCCTCCAAGTGTTGGGATTAAAGGCCTGTGGCACCGTGAAACTCCTGCACCCAGTGCCCCCCCCCCGCCCCCCAGGAGTGCACGTGTTACTGCGCACGTGTTACTCCTCGGCACAAGCCTGGGTTCAGGGGGTGGGGTGGGGATGGGGGCGGTGTGTGTGTCCCTGACAGGATCTCAATGAACCGTCCGCAGACGGCTGCCCTCTGCCATCCTCCTGCCTCAGGAGTCTAGCCTTCTCATCTTCCCTGGTAACTTGGCTACTGTCGCCCCCCACCCCTTCTCTGCTCCGGGGCTACCAGAGATTGTGTTGCTTTTTCCGGTGCCGACCTGCGCCCAGCTGGGTGATCCCAGTGGGTGATCTCCGAAACCCAGGCTGCCCAGGGCTGGAGCAGACAGGACATTTCCAGGCTACTCTTGCTTCCAGGAAGTCAGACCACGTGCCACAGGAAGGTGGGGGGGGGATATAGCCGCCATCTTCCTACATCTGGGAGACCTAAGTCTAGAAAAATGAGTGGGTGGAGGGGTCACCCGGTCTGGGCAGCACCTCCGTGGTGACCAGGAACTGTGCTCCTGGCTGGCATGACGTCCACTGGCGACCACAGGAAGGGAAGAAGGCGTACGGGGCCGGATGACATCTTTCCCTTCCATCTGTGCCTGGGCCTGCGTGAGTTTCTTCTCCGCTCCACTCTCCTGACAATAAACCGCGACGCTGAGACCCTGCCCAGCGGGTACAGCCAGGTGCACCACACACATACGGAATTCAGTGCACAAAGGGCTGCTGACACCGGCAGGATCCCTGGGTGTCCGCGTTTGCTAGGTCACGCATTCGTTCAACAGACAGTGAACTTCTTCCAAATGTCCGGCAATGAAAAGATAGAGTCGTGGGCGTTGAGGGCGCTTACCCTTTCCCGGGGTAGAAAGACAATCACCAGGTAACACAAGAACATGTATGTGGCACCAGGTAGAGCAAGTTCCTGCTGTGAAAGAGAGAAAGCTTGGCCAGGAGGACTGCAGGGAGGAGGGGCCTCTGTGAAATCAGGGTTGGGCCACGCAGACTTCTGGAGGGACAGCATGGATGGCAGATGGACCCCAAATACAGTGTCACATGTCGGGGGTGTCTGATTTGAACGGAGGAAGGGAGTGGGACCAAGGTTAGTGGAAGGTCATGCTGGGGGGCCTTGGACCATGAGTCAGGTGGAAAGGAATGGCATAATTTGATTTATATTCTTTAAAAATGGTCCACCAAGACCAAGGCGATTTAACTAAGTTCAAATCGTCTCGGTTCAACTGTAGACCATTGAACACTTAGGCCAGGACAGATCCTGCCCTCGCCACAATACAATTTTGAAAAATTGTCTGGAACTGGACATTAGGTAGGGTCTCTAAATAGCCCCGCCTCAGAATCTGGTCCCCCAGGACCCATATTCTGAGGGTGTCTGGTGTTTACATCCCATAACTCCTGCCTGTCCTACCCTGGGACTGTTCCGGACTGTGGAGACAGTGGGGTGTGTGTGTGTGTGTGTGTGTGTGTGTGTGTGTGTGTGTGTGTGTGTGTGTGTGTGTGTGTGTGCTTGTGCACACTCGGTGTAAGGTGACATCCAGACTGTGGCGCGGCTTTCAGACAGAGGACTGGATGCTGAAAACCACGAGGTGGTACCACACCGCCCCCTAGCGGCTAGGAGGGAGATTGCGCCACAAGTCCCTATCATATGCAGAGCTGTTCCTGGGCGACAGGGGGCGCAAGGACAGGTTTATGGGTTTTTGCCAGGTGCCAGGTGTTTGGCATCAGAGTAACTCACGGAGATTTGGGCTTCTGGGGTAACTTCATCCCTGAAGTCCTGACAAGCAAGATGCTTGGTGAAAGAATGGGCGGGGGCGCTTCTGCAACCTCGACGGCAGGGAGTGGATGAGCTTCCCTGCTTCCTGTTCCTTTAATTGCAAGGTCCAGAGATGCCTGCTTGGTGTCCTCTCCAGCGCAGAGCTGGGAACCATTCTCCGTCCTCTGCTGTCTCCTAGTGGGCACGAATAACATTGCCATTGCCAGGCAAGAGATGGGATTATCCTGTGAAGATCTGGGTACAGAACACCCTAGAATTACGTCTACCTAACACCGGGGTCGTTATCTCCAATAAGCTTTGTTTTTCTTTTAAAGACAGTTCTCACTGTGTAGCCCTGGCTGGCCTGGAAATCCATATACAGACCAGACTGTCCTCGATTTCTCAGAGATCCGCCTGTCTCTGCCTTGGGGATGCCCCAGCTCCAACAAGTATTTACCGACCCACCCAACCACGGCCTCTCAGAGGAGTTAAGAGGCTGAGCCATCTGGTTCTGAGCACCATAGTCATGTTTTAATAGTGGGCAATACAGACAAAACGATCCCTCAAGGTTGTTCAGGTGTCTGCCAGAAAAATAAGGATTTGTGCCCACATAAAAACCCCATAAATAACCGTTCATCGCAGCTGACTTTCTAACACTCCAAAGCTAGATTGCACCCACTTGTCCTTATGAACTTTATTTTTGAAAATCATTTATTACATCTGTTTATTTATGCACACATGCCACAACATTCATGTGCAGGTCAGAGGACAGTTTGTGGGAGTCAGTCCTCTCCTTCCACCATGTGGGTCCTGGGGATTGAACTCAGGTTGCCAAAGCTTGGTGGCAAGCGCCGTTACCCGCTGAGCCATAATGCCAGCCCTGTCCTTTGAACTTTAAATAACTGTAAGTTCACAGGAAGTTCAAACACCATGCACAGAGGTCGCAGGCTCTCTTCACAGATGTTTTACCATCACAGAGATGATGCTACTGCAGCCTTTATTTTGTTTTTGTTTTGTGAGCAGGATTTCACTGTATACCTCTGGCTGTCCTGGAACTTGATCTGTAGCCCAGGCTGGCTTTGAACTCACAGAGGTCCACCTGCCTCTGCCTCCTCAGTGCTGGGATTAAAGGCGTGTGCCACCACGATTGCCTCTACTGATGCCCTTTGCGGCCACACCCACTCTCCCTCTCCTCGGTGCCCAGGCTTTTGTGAGATCTAAGCATAGTCGTGGTGAGGGACAAGTTTGGAAGACACAGAGGGGGCTTTAATGGATCAGGTTAAGCTTGAGGGCTGACTTATATTAGAACACACAGGAAATTAAAATATCAAGGAACCAGTGAAGACAACACACAGAAGCTACAGCTCCCGAAAGGCGACTGGAAGTGGCCTGTGACAGGAGCCTTGTCAGGACAGCCCAATCCCCTTCTGCACTGCCCAGGGGAGTGGCCGCTGCCTCCTCTGACATGCAAGTTTTCCATTGCTTAAGTGGCATTAAAGGCATTTCTGCCTTTCTCTTTGTCTGTTTTGGTATTTGGAGATGGCACACCATGCCACTCAGGTTGGCCTCAAATTTGTCATCCTCCTGCCTCAGCCTGCCACGTCCTTGGCTTATAGGTGTGCACCTGTGATGGCCTTGCTTGTTTTCTCCTTTTGTAACTTTTGCTAGCTTTCCAGTACTGTGAGAAGTTACCTGAGGTGACTAATGTGGAAGGAGGAGACAGGAATTTTGACTCTTGGTTCCAGAGATTGCATCTGGTCCTGTTGCTTTGGGCCTGTCTACTCAACAATACAACATGGAGGAAGAATGTGGAGGAAGGGGGACCTGGTTACCTTGAGACAGCTGGGAAGGGAGAGAGAGAGAGAGAGAGAGAGAGAGAGAGAGAGAGAGAGAGAGAGAGAGAGAGAGAGAGAGAGAAACCTGCACAGAGAGAGGAAGCCCTGGACCTGAGTTACAGAATGAGACCCCCACACTCAGTGTGTGGTGGGTGAGGCTTCCCATCTCACTCAAGCCTCTCTGGAAACACCTCACAGAAGACTTATAGCGTCCTAGGGAACTCCAAACCAGCCATCTTAGTGCAGACGAACCCTCGCTATGGCTTTGGGCTGCAGCAGCAAACAACTTCCGATGTCTATCTCTGGGTGCACGCATCATTTACCCTCCTTCAGTCACCAGACGTGGGATTGTCAGCAGGTAGTGGATGCACATGTAATAGTTTGATAAATCTGGCTAAATTGATTTCCTAAGGATGCATGAATTTATTCTCACCGACAGTGTTTAAGACTGAATTTTCTCACACCCACCATCACCACTGGGAATAGCCTACCTTTTAAATTGTTATTAATTTGATGGGTACAAAATGATCCTCTCGCTGTTGTTTTTAATTTGCATCTCCCATTCATTGATGAAGTTAGTCTTGTCTTTCATGTATTAACTCCGTGTGCGTTTCTCTCGATGGCAGCTTCCATTGTTCTGTTTCTTCCATTCAGATGTCCTGTCTTATCAACTCCACAGTTCTTTTGCATTTTGGACAGTTATCTTTGTGTATCATAATTAATATTATTTAAAAAATATCTTCTATGGCATCTTTTGACATATGCACGAACTGTTTTTCAGGGGACTGAGGAGATGGCTCAGGGAAAGGGATTGGTATGCAAACATGAGGACCTGAATCCAATGCCCAGCACCCATGTGAGAAGTCAGGCACGGTGGAGTATACTTACAACACCATTCTGAGGAGGCAGAGACCGGGGCTCACCAGGGCAAGCTGCCTAGCTAGACAGTGCAATTGATGAGGTCTATGCTCCATCAAAGACCATGCCTCAATGAATAAAGTGAAGAGTGATTGAGGAAGGCTTCCAGTGTTGATTCTGGGTTTCCACATTCACATGTACACATGCATGCATATATGCACACATATACATTCAAACATATATGCACACATACCCACACATACACATGCAAAAATAAAAAGAGGAACAAGATGGACAGCTCCTGAGGAAGAACACTTGGGCTTAGCTTCTGGCTTCCTCACACACTCCCATATGTGCATGCACACGTGTACCTGTATGTACACAAACATGCACCCTCCCTGTATTAGTCAGGGTTCTCTAAAGTAACGGAATTTATAGATGGAATCTCTCTATAGAAAGGGGAATTGGTAGGATAATTTACATGCTGTGGCTCAGCTAATCCAACAGTGAACATGCTGGATGTCCTGGCTGGTCTTCAGTAGATGCTGGAATGCAGAAGTAGGCTGTAATGCCAGTGAAGGAATGGACTTTCTAGCAAGGTGAGAGCAAGCAGGGGAAGACCAAAAGCTTCCTTCTTCCCCATCCTTAGATAGGCTTCTAGCAGAAGGTGTGGCCCACAATAGAGGCATTCCTTCCCACTGTAGATGAATTTATGAATGGTCTTATTAAATAAAAAACACAGAACCAGATTTGGGGGGAAAACCTGAGAGATCAGGGAAACAGGGAAGGCCACAGCTAACCTTACTCCACCAACTCTGCAGCTTCCAAAGATGAGCTACTTCCTGTCTATCCATGCCTATATGCCTTGCTGTTCTGCCATTTGATTTGCTCTCTCTGTCCAGCTACATCACTTCCTCTCCCTGCCCAGCTCTGTCACTTTCTGTCTGTCTGTACAGACCTCCAGACCTCCATGGTTAACTAGTGTTGGAATTTAACACGTGTGCTACCATTGCCTGACTTCTGTATAGTGGTTGGCTTTCCCCCCTGATCCTCAGGTAAATTTTATTGGGGTACACAGTATACTGGGGAACACAACACATCACCACATCCCACCTCAAGGTCCAGATTAGAAGTGGATCTACCTACTTCAAATTAAGCAAACATCCCTCACAGGTGTGCCCTCCATTTTGAATCTTAGCTAATTCCAGATGTAGCCAAGTTGACAACCAAGAATAGCCATCACACTCCCCTTACACACAAAAAGACTGCTTTTCAGGCGGAGTCCTCCATTGGCACTCTGGAGGGAGCTGCCTGGATGTAAGGGCAGTCCTTCCCCAGGGTCAAGTGAGTGGTGTTTCTCTCCTTGTCTCCGGGACACCTAGGGGTAATTCTCAGCGTACTGAGTGTAAGGAGCACTGAATTTCCTGCTGGTGTGCCCAAGCTCACCCCTTGGAGCTCAGCAGAGCACAGAGCCAGACCCACGTCTGAAGTGGCTGGGGGAGTCATGTACTGCTGCCGTGTGCGTGGGACTGGTGACCGCCTAGTTCACCAGTCCCACGCACACGGCAGCAGTACATGATGGGTGCTTGTCCATCTTCCCTGTGCACAGGACTCACTCTTTGTCCCTAGCTTAGCTGTGTCTCCTCAGGCCTCAGGTTAGAGGCCTGCTGGGCTGCCCAAAGCAGAGCAACCTGCTCACTGTCTGCTCTACAGCCTTCCCTCACTGTCCTTCTGCTGTCCTCCCTGTCCGGCCTGTCCTCCCCGTCTGCCTGTCCTCCCCATCCGGCCTGTCCTCCTGTCCGGTCTGTCCTCCCCGTCCGGCTTGTCCTCCCCGTCCTGCCTGTCCTCCCCGTCCGCCTGTCCTGCCCGTTCAGCCTGTCCTCCCTGTCCTGCCTGTCCTCCCCATGAGGCCTGTCCTCCCCGTCCGGCCTGTCCCCCTCACCCGCCTGCACCTGTTGCCCAGCGCCCACACAGGCCAGACGAAGCAATAGGAGAGCGCTCCTTCCCACCAGGCGGCCCCTCTCCGTGAGGAGTGAGGGCTGAGGGAGTGATGTGGTGCCTGGGAGTTGGGCTTGGCTCCTGGGAACCCCTGGGCACATCTCAGGAGGAGGGATTGAGACAGGCTCAAGGCCTTGCTGGAGAGAGTGGGAGACTTGGGAATGTTCTCTGAAGAAAGAGTGAAGGCAAGGTGAGGTCGGGACTCTCCCTCCATGTGTTTGGAGCACCCTTGGGCCCTCCGATGTCTCAGCTCTGCTTCTCCTCAGCAGCCTCAGGAAACTCCTAAGTTCTCTGTCACCTCTTGCCTGGCTTCCCCTCTCAGCCCCACGGAAGCTGGTGGAGGGGAGCTGTGGTCCACTCAACTTCCCCTCCATTGCTGGGCCCTGGTTTTATCCACCAGACAGACAGGCCGTCAGGGAAGACCGGTGTGTGAACACTGCCTGGTTTTACACATTCCACCACATACTACGGCCTTCGTAAGACCTGACAGGTAGGGGACGGAAGGTGGGGAGGGGAAGGAAGGAGAGGGTAGAGAGGAAGCTGAAATCTAGCTCTATCCAGGCTCACGTTCAGGCATGGACTGGGCACAGGTGGCTGAAAGAAATCCAAGAGCAGAGATGGAGCTGGGGGAGGGGCATGAGGCAGAAGGTGGTGAGGGGGGAAGGGCAGGAGACAGAAGGCGGTGATGGATGGGGTTGGTTCAGTGGGGGAGTCTCGCCCTGGAAGCCTGGCTGGACCACTAGCTCCCTTGGCTTCCCTTGCTAAAGCACCAGAAATACTTGCTGAAAAAAATAGAAGGTGAGAAAATCAGATGTATCTTTCCCTTATTAATATTCATGCATAATTTGCCCAAAGAAGAGATTTAAATCCCCCTAGGAAATTTTGAGGGAGATGTAGTCATTTCAGAGGTCTGTTGAGCAATGCTAAGTTCAGGGCTGCACCGAGACATGGCTGCACCGCTAGGCTTTGGAAGGGAGCTCTTCAGGCATGCTGTGCACCAGGGCTACCCAGGAGGCAGAAGTAAGGCTGGCCTGGGCGTGATTGCATGTGCCTTTAATCCTAGCACTGGGGAAGCAGAGGCAGACAGCCATCTGTGAATTTGAGAGGTCAGCCTGGTCTACCTTGAGAGTTCTGGTCTCTTCTAATCTGTAGCAGACACTGAGGGCACTTTTCTGTAATCTCCGCTAGGGCAGGTCACCTGTCTAATTAGCATAGAGGAGCAGGATGCTGGGACATTGTCGACTGAGCTCAGGGACCAGGTGCTCTGCTCACTTCTGTATTTTTAACTCCTTGCATTTTTTTTTAATGCAGAAGTATTTTAAAATAAATCGCAGATATTCTGACATTTTGTCCTTAAATAATTCATTAGACAAGTCTCTAAAGAAAGAACTCCTTGCTACATAGAAAACAAGTGTACCCAAGTCGATGCTGATACATACAAACCTATATTTGTATATGTATATATACACGCATATACATTTCTCAAGGCTTGCTCCTTGGTCTGAGCTTGCATTCATGCCACATGCATGCTCGAGAGCCACATGCAGGGAACAGGCCAGTTCCAGCCTCTGAGCCACTATGGGTTTGTACCACTTGGATGTGGTCACCTGTCACTGTCCAGCCTCAGATGACTTGGGTTGCTGATGTGATATCGAGGATGAGAAGAAGCGACTCCCTAGATGCTGGCTGGAAGCTGAGGACATCAAATAGAGGGCATCTGGGGACAGTGGTCCGGAGAGGGGCTTTCTCTGACCTGCTGTAGCAGGTCAAGGAGCAGCCTGGGAGCGGCATCCCTAAAGAGGCCGACTGTGTCTCAGAAGAGGGCACGAGAGGTGTACAGCATGCCAAGAAGTGCCCTCTTACAGGCTCTCACCTGCTCTAAGCCCAGCTGTCTTTCCCAGAATTCCCACTAAATGAACCCTTGCCCCAGGAAGTAGACACAAGGGTCATTTGTTTTTATCTCCTGTCACCTGAATAATAAATTTGTAACATTACATTTTTTCTGGGCTGATTTTTCTTCCTTCTTGGGGATCGAACCCAGGTCCTCATGAAAGTTAGGCAAGCAGTCTACCATAGAGCCATGTTTCCAGTCTTTACCGGAAACTTCAGCGGAAGGGGAAGGGGGTCCAGGAATTGAGAGACCCTGCAGAGTGTCTCTGGGGTTGGAGCACACAGTTCAAGAGAAAGGAAAAAGTGAGTGAGCTGGCGGGCCGGTGGGCCTCAGGAGACATTTGGAGTTAAAAGACCAAATCAGAAAGGCTGGTAGTGGTTGGCCGGGGTTGGAGTGTGCGGTCACTCAGGTCGACCTTCTGAATAGGGATAGCCAGGGAGATGACAGGGCAAGGGGATAAGGGACAGAGAGGCCAGGGACTTCGGAGGATGGTGCATGAGCCTACGTGGGCCCAAGGTCACCAAGGACTACATCAGGATCATCAAGAGCATCGAGCCAGGTTCAAGACCGAGGATGAATGGGGAGGGCCGGGGTAGCACAGGGGTGGCCATGACGCTGGTGCCACTTGTGCCGGGGACCGACGTAGAAGTCGCCTTAGGTGCATAGGGCAGACAGGGGAGGCCGTGATGTGTGCGGTCACGCCCAGGTGGCCCGAGGTGAAGGAGACTCAGTGGGTAAAATGCTGGCCTTGCAAGCATGGGACCTGAATTTGATCCCCGGAACCCACATAGAACACAGCTGTGTGTGGGGGCCTGTTTGCCATCCCAGCCCTGGGGAGATGGAGACAGGAGGACCACTGGGCCTTTCTGGACAGCCAGCCTAGCCTAGTCAGTAAGCTCCAGGACGGCAAGAGACCCTGTCTGAAAAACCAAGGGGACGGCAGCTGGGGACCGATAGGCAAGGTTGTCTCCTGGGCTTCACACACGCGCGCACACGCACACACACACACACACACACACACACACACACACACACACACACACGTACTCCCAGGGGTACCTGCACACACACAAACACACATGCACATACAAGACACATACAACAAAGCAAAACAAAATGAATCAACAACAGCGAAGCGCCACAAGAGGGCAGCAGAGCAGCAGCGTCCTTACGGAGAGGCCGGTCTCTGTGAGAGCAGGAGGCAGCATCCAGAGGAGCTGGGGGGGGGGGGGGGGGTAGTGGCTCTTACTGAGGGCCACATGTTTGAGAGGGCAAAGTTCGTAGATTAGGGGAAGAGTAATGCGCTGCATAATTTTACCTCAACTTGACACAAGCTATAGTTATCAGAGAGGAGAAAAACCCCTCCATAAGATTGGACTGCATTGAAACCCGCAGGGTATTTTTTAAATTAGAGATGGCTGTGAAAGGGCCCAGCTCACTGGGTGATGCCATGCCCGGGCTGGTGGTCCTGGGTTCTATAAGAAAGCAGGCTGAGCTAGCCAGGGGAAGCAAGCCTGTAAGCAGCTCCCCTCCATGGCCTCTGCATCAGCTCCTGCCTCCAGTTTCCAGTCCTGTTTGAGTTCCTGCCCTGACTTCTTTCTGTGAAGAACAGCAATGTGGGAGTGTAAGCCGAATAAACCCTCCCCTCCCCAGGTTGTTTTTGGTCATGGTGTTTCATCATCCAGCAGTGATAACCGTAACTATGACAAATAGAAATGGGGCTAGCCTCAGGAATTCCTAAGGTCTCCCTGAGATGTGACTCTGGGTGACAGTGTCGGTGAGCAGAGAGACCACGGCAAAAGGAGTCAGTCGGCTGCTCTGGGGACCTCAGTCCCACCCTTTGGGGCAGAAGGAAAACAGGCGCCCCTCCGAATCGAGTGCCAGCATGGGATTCTCTCCTCTGGCCTTTGGTGAGGGCTCCCGGTGGGTGTTCTGAGGTAACTGTTCTGAGGTAACTGTGGCATCCCTCCTCACTTCTGCTGAAAAGGTGCAGAGGCCCAGGGGTGGGGGGAGAATGAGGCACAGAACCTGGGGATGAAGTGAAGACCTCTCTCCCAAGGCTGAGGGGTGCTCAGCTCATGGTTTGAAGTTGGCTGACAATCGGATGACTCCGCAGACCGGCAGAAGCTCGTGGGGTAGGAGGACTACGAAGCTGATCATGTTGACATTAGACCTCCCGAAGGCTGAGAGAGAGCGAAGGCCCCAGGTGCCTTGAAAGGCAGCACAGACATGGGGCTGAGGCAGAGGACAAGCCTCGGGCTGCTCCATGAATCAGCTGGACTTGTGGATTCCACCTTCCTGAGGATAACGGCAGGCCAGGGCCCACCCTGTCTCTTTTCTCACTTACTTTCCTTCGGAAAGTTTGAGGTAAGTCTCTGAGAAGGATCCCCTCAGAGGCAGCTCCCTCAGTGCCCCCACACCACTGAGGCAGTGAGGGCAAGAGACCCCTTTCTAGTCACCCTAGAATCCTGAATCTGGGTTACCCCTCCCTCACAGAGCCTTTTCTGTGGAAACTGAGCTGTCGAGGTGAAAGAGTGGATCCATCTTCTGCCCGGACAGTCAGAGCCCTCAACATACACCTTTCGCTTTCCCTTTGGGAACTGTTGAAACGCTGCAGGAATTTCCAGAAAGCTCTGAAGGCAGACAGAGGCAGACCAGAGGAGAAAACAAAAGACACACAGGCAGCCAGAGGAAAATGAATATCCACAGAGCTTAAGAATCAGTTCAAGGCTCAGCACTTTAGACCCAGGTTCACGGCACAAGCTGTCACCGATCAGCCAGAAGTGGAGGCAGGAAGATCAGGTCAAGGTCAGTATTCCCTTTGTAGGGTGTTCAGGTCCAGCCTGAGCAACATGAAACAAAACAAAAAGAGTTAACATTTTGTTATTGCCAAAGAAGATATGCTACACCCAAACCACACAGGCGTTCTGTAAGATGGAACACGTGGAGAAATGAAAGGTGGACCACGGATGTCGTAAACACTGGTGTAGAAACGCTGGAGTGGGGTTGGAAGGCCTGTTTCCTAAGGCACTGCTGAGAGCTTGGCATGGATCATGCCCTAAGCCCCAGCTGGGGCAGGAGGAGCAGGAATTCAAGATAAGCCTCAGTTACACAGCAAGTTGGAAGCTAGCCTGGGCTACCTGAGACCCCACTTCATAAACACAAAGGGGCCAGAGAGATGGCTCGGTGGTTAAGAGCATGAGCTGCTCTTGCAGAGGACTGGAGTTTGGTTCTCAGCACCCGCTTGGCAGCCGCAGGGGATCTGATGCCCTCTTCCGGACTCTGCACTCAGGGCCCACAAACAAAGGACAGCTCCCCCCCCCCCCCCCGACACCTCCAGGAATGAACCATGAATGGAAACAGGAGAGAAAGGACGACAAAACCAGTGGCGGGGCCCCTGGGAGCTGGGCAGCTGCGGCGCCTGCAGCCATGCTGGTGTGACAAGGTTAGCGGGCGTGGGAGGGGAGGGGGTGCACAGTGGAGGACGGGGTGTGGCTGAGCATGACTCTGGGCTGATTGACAGGCGGGCCATGGTTTGGATCGAGCTTGTGTGTAACAGCACACGGATGGAAGTCGCCCAGCTGACACGGAGGAGCTCCGCTGTGCAGATTTCGCACTGGGAGATGGACAAGGCTGGTTTGTAGCTGGGGAGGGGCTCACAAACCCTGACAACTTGTCAGTCAGCCTTACAGGGTGAGACCGCAGCTCAGTCCGTGGGGGTCGGCAGTGGGCAGGACTGCTCAGACGTGCATCTTTGGCCTCGACTTAGACTTTAATCCTTTTTTGGACCTTAAAGATGGACTTGGGGTCTTTGTTCCTCTTCCCAGCATGGCCACATGGAGTAAATCTGTTTCTTCTTTTCACTACTCATTTTTCTTTCTTTCTTTTTTTGATTATTGAGGATGGGTGGCTGAACTTGACTGGGGGGGGCACGGGCTGTACCCCTCAGCTTGATAACATAATATTAGGGAGGGCTCAGGTCTGTATTGAGCAGAGTAGTCCTGAACTTTGGATCAAGTTCTGAACCTTTCTTGAAGAATTATGTTATTCAGAGGTTTGGGAGGAGCTCCTGGGAGCCCCGGCTTGAGGGAGACAGGCCACCCATCTTGGGACTTGTGGCCTGGCTTGGGTTAGATGCCTCCAGGAAGCTCCTGTGTAGCCCACACACATTTCTTAAGACCCTGAGATGAAGAAGACATAAATGGTCAGTCATACCTGTTCTTGGTGCCCACAGGTGTGCCCTGTCTCCCCACAGGTGTGTCCTGTCTCCACACAGGTGTGTCCTGTCTCCACACAGGTGTGCCCTGTCTCCACACAGGTGTGCCCTGTCTCCCTACAGGTGTGCCCTGTCTCCCCACAGGTGTGCCCTGTCTCCCCACAGGTGTGCCCTGTCTCCACACAGGTGTGCTCTGTCTCCCCACAGGTGTGCCCTGTCTCCACACAGGTGTGTCCTATCTCCCCACAGGTGTGCCCTGTCTCCCCACAGGTGTGCCCTGTCCCCACACAGGTGTGTCCTTTCTTTCCACAGGTGTGTCCTGTCTCCCCACAGGTGTGCCCTGTCTCCCCACAGGTGTGTCTTTTCTCTCCACAGGTGTGCCCTGTCCCCACACAGGTGTGCCCTTTCTCCCCACAGGTGTGCCCTGTCCCCCCACAGGTGTGCCCTGTCTCCCCACAGGTGTGCCCTGTCTCCCCACAGGTGTGTCCTTTCTCCCCACAGGTGTGTCCTTTCTCCCCACAGGTGTGCCCTTTCTCCCCACAGGTGTGCCCTGTCTCCCCACAGGTGTGCCCTGTCTCCCCACAGGTGTGCCCTTTCTCCCCACAGGTGTGCCCTGTCTCCACACAGGTGTGCCCTGTCTCCACACAGGTGTGCCCTGTCTCCACACAGGTGTGCCCTGTCTCCCCACAGGTGTGCCCTTTCTCCCCACAGGTGTGCCCTGTCTCCACACAGGTGTGTCCTGTCTCCCTACAGGTGTGCCCTGTCTCTCCACAGGTGTGCCCTGTCTCCCCACAGGTGTGCCCTTTCTCCCCACAGGTGTGCCCTTTTTTCTCCACACAGGTGTGTCCTCAGTCAGGCTGCTCCTGGCCTGCCACGACTCTCTTCACAGCTTTCTGGAGTGGCCCGATGCCTTTTCCCCAGCCCTATGTACATTTCTCTAGGTGTCCCCTGTCCCCAAGCTGGTGACTCATTTCCTACTGTGGCTACTACCCCCTCACTGAGTAGTAGAACTGAGGATGACAGCTGTGGCGTTCCTGAGGAGGTGGGCAGTGCAGGGGCTTTCTGGTTGTGGTGAAGGGTGGGAGCAGGGGACAGAAGCGTGGAGGAAATGCCCGCCTACAAGTCTGCCCTCAAAGACTAAGGAGGAGGACGTAAGATGGATGGTCTCAGGCTTGAAAGCCTGTCAACATTTTTCCTCACCTCTGTTCTCTACAGAGTCCTGCTCTGACACACACACACACACACACACACACACACACACACACACACACGACAGAACCTGTTATCTGCTCCATTTGTCCCCCCACAACCCCCATCACACACCTGAGGAGCAAGGCTAACAGCACCAGGGTCTTGGCCATCAGGAGTCCATAGAACACAGGGACCAGGACAGGATCAGAGTCCAGGGTGCAGTTTGGCAGCCTGGAGAGACAAGAGGGATGCAAGAGGGGCTGGTGGTGGTCTTCTCTGCCAGCCCCCACGACAGGTGTGCGTGGATCAGGTCCTGTTGGGCACTTACTCTGTAGCCATGGTAAGGTAGCCAGCAGCTCCTCCATTCTGGGACACAAAGCTTTGTGTCTGTGACAAGATGAGGTTGTGGGGAAGCCAGGCTGCCTGTGAGGAGGCAGAGGCTGTCAGGGAAGAGAAGGGACACGGGTTAGTGGATGGAATAGCCGTCTGCTCCCACAGTAGGAAAGGAGACAGACTGAGTGCAGGACCCATTGGTTCAGAGGGGGAAAATAGGGTTGGAACTTGGGACTGGGCCTGTGAAGTTGCTGCGTCCATGAGGTCACACAGGACATTTTTTTGTGGGCCAGTTGATGTGGCTCAGGGCCAGGAACATTAACCAAAGTTAAGACTTCTTGTCTTTTACCAGAATTCTTTTCTACCCCAGGCTGCTAGATGTTCACCTCTGGTGTCTGCCCCATCCTCATACTCCTGGACTGTGGGGAAATCAGCTCCTGGCGGGAAACTAAGGCAGTGTGGTGGTTTGAATGAGACTGGCCCCCACAGGCTCACAAGTTTGAATGTCTGGTCCCCAGCTGGTGGAACTGTTTGGGAGGGACTAGGAGGTGTGGCCTTGTTGAGGAGGTGTGTCACTGGGGGGGCGGCGGGGGGGAGGGCGAGGTAGTCCACACCATTTCCAGTTAGCTCTCTCTCTCTCTGACTCCTGCTTATGGATCAGATGTAGCTGAGAGTTCTACATCTTGATCAGGAAACAGCAGGAAGAGAGAGTCACGGACCTGACCTGAGCATTTGAAACCTCAAAGCCCCCTCTAGCGACTCACTTCCTCCAGCAAGGCCACACCTACTCCAGCGAGGCCACACCTACTCCAGCAAGGCCACACCTACTCCAGCAAGGCCACTCCCTATGAAGTCTATGGGGCCGTTTTCATGTAAGAACCACCACACCATGTAAGAAACAGCTGGCAGGTGCTTGTAATCCTGGTGCTGGAGAGACAGAGGCAGATGGACCTCTGGGACTCATTGACCAGCTAGCTTAGCCTGCTTGGCAAGTTCCAGCCCAGTTATCTTCTGTATTTCACACACATGCATATATACACATGTGCCCGTGTACCTACAGACAGACAGACAGACACACACACACACCTGAATCAGATCCCCTGCACCCATGTAAAAACTAGGTACACACACACACACACACACACACACACGGACCTGAATCAGATCCCCTGCACCCATGTAAAAACTAGGTGTGGTGGCACGCACTAATTCCTGGGCTGGGGAGGCAGAGGCAGGAGGATCCCCGATGTTCACAGCACAGGCCAGGCAGCTCAGCTTAAGCAGCAAACCTCAGGTCTCAGTGTCAGACCTCGTCTCAACAAAACCAATGGGGATGGCTTTTGAGGAATGATGCCTGAGACTGCGATCTGGCTTCCACAAACATGGGCATACGTGTGCACCCATGTGAACACCCACACACCCCTGCACATAAATAAGAAAATAAATGAATGTTTAAGCCGCTCACTTGTGTGTTCACAGAGAAATGAGCCATCAATATCTGCTCTTGCCAAAGTCAGAGTGGAAAAGTCTGCTCTGCTCAGCAGCCAATGGATCTGCAAACGGGGAGCCAGTTCCCCACGGTCTGAGAAGGTGTGAGCGGCACCAGCCACCTCTGCGCGGAGTGCACCTTTGTCATAGTTTTTTTTCCAAGACAGGGTTTCTCTGTGTAGCCCTGGCTGTCCTGGAACTCACTCTGTAGACCAGACTGGCCTCAAACTCACAGAGATCCACCTTCCTCTGATTCGAGTGCCAGGCTGGGCTCCATTAATGTTTTGATGCAAGAAAGGTGTCTTAGTCAGGGTTTACTACTGCTGTGAAGAGACACCATGACCTTGGCAACTCTTGTAAGGAAAACATTTAATTGAGGGGGCTGGCTTACAGTTTCCGAGGTTCAGATCATGATGGGGGGGGGGTGCGGGGGCACAGCAGCGTGCAGGCAGACGTGGTGCTGGCTGCATCTTGACCAGAGGACAGCAGGATGTCAGCTGATAGTCACACTGGGTGCCATTCTGAGCACAGGAAGCCTCAAAGCCTGCCCCCACCGTGACACACCTTCTCCAACAAAGCCATACACTCTAATAGTGCCACTCTCCTTGGGAGCCATTTTCTTTGAAACCACCCCAGAAGGGTGAGGCATGCTTTCCATGCTGAATCAAATCCAAGTTATGAATGTGAAAAGCTCAGAACAGTTTCACTGTCATGATGTGGTCTTGATTACTGACGATCTCAGCCGAGTGTGTGCCAGTCTGGATGCTGTGTTTGTGCAGAAGTCACTGCCACACTCATTCATAATTTGGTAGGACAAACTATGATAATTGTAAATCCATGGACCCAGAATATATTTTTTCTATGAAAAATAATTTAAGTTTAGCTACAACTTTATAATTTTTCTTTTTTAAAGATGTACTTTTTTCTATTCTGTGTGCATGGGTATAATGTACCCATGTATGCCATGCCCACAAAAGCTGAAGATGGGGCAGATGCTCTGGCACTGAAGTTACAGAGTGTTTCAGGCTGGGGTGTGGGTGCTGGGAGCAGACCAGGTCCTCTGCAGTGCAGCCAGTGCTCTTAACTGCTGAGCCATCCCTTCGGTCCCTAACTTCATTGTCTTCTTTCTTTCTTTTCAAGCCAGGGTTTCTCTGTGTAGTTTTGGTGGCTGTCCTGGATCTCACTCTGTAGACCAGGCTGGCCTCGAACTCAGAGATCCGCCTGGCTCTGCCTCTTGAGTGCTGGGATTAAAGGTGTGCGCCACCGCCACCTGGCTTAATTTCATTTTCTTAAGGGGAGAGAAGTAGGCAGTTTATTAGGAAAGAAAGACACTCTAGAGAGTGGGAGAGGCTGCCGAGCTGAGAAAAAACGCACAATTTAAAAGCTCACACTTTCTGTTTTAAGTGGTGAGAGACACAGGGCCTTGTGCGTGCTAGGCAGACACCCGGCTCTGGGGTGCATTTCCAGAGACACCCGGTGCTGGGGTGCATTTCCAGAGACACCCGGTGCTGGGGTGCATTTCCAGAGACACCCAGCGCTGCGGTGCATTTCCAGAGACACCCGGCGCTGCGGTGCATTTCCAGCCACCGTTTTTATGAAATAAGATCTTGTAGAGCTCAGGCTAGCCCTGCCTTCACTATGGAGCCTATTCAGGTGTAGAATTCAAAATCCTGCTGTCTTCCATTCCTGAGCACTGAGATTATAGATCCACAGCACCATAGCTGGCTAAAAGATAAAAAATTTAAAAGTTGCTACTGATAATCAAAGGTTCATTTTGAAGGTGTACCAAACATTTCTGTTTTTCAGTAAAAATTTAAAGTGTTAAGCTTTTGAAATTGTTTAAAAGTTCCTGTTTCAGGCCGGGCGGTGGTGGTGCACGCCTTTAATCCCAGCACTCAGGAGGCAGAGCCAGGCAGATCTCTGTGAGTTCGAGGCCAGCCTGGGCTACCAAGTGAGTCCCAGGAAAGGCACAAATCTACACAGAGAAACTCTGTCTCGAAAAACAAAAAAACAACAAAAAAAAAAGTTCCTGTTTCTATCAGCATACTTATATGAAACCAATTTCCTTTAAAAATTTAAATTATATTATATTGTGTTTATCTTTAATTGTGTGTGTGTGTGTGTGTGTGTGTGTGTGTGTGTGTGTTGCATGCGCTTACCCCACAAAGTATTTGTGGAGGTCAGAGGACAACTTGCGGGAGTCAGTTCTCTCCTTACACCTCACGGATCCCAGGGGTTAAACTTAGTTTGTCAGGCTTGGTGGCAAACGGCTTCAGCACTGGGCCAGCCCACTTGTCCCGAGACCAGTTTTCTACCGTGAGCACTACTTTAAAAAATCAATACGTTTTCTTGGTATATTATCTCCTAAGAGCTGTGATGTTATTAATAGTTCTTATATTAGGTAAATTGACATGTAAGACTAAGACATTCAAATACGGATATATTATGCATTTGCGAATTCATTTTTTTTTTGTTTGTTTGTTTTGAGACAGGGTTTCATGTAGCCCAGGCTGGCCTTGAACCCTTATCCTTCTGCCTCCACTTTCTGAGTGCTAGCATTACAGGCATGTGTTATCACACCTGGTCTCTGCTATTTCTCCCCCCTATGAGTGTGTGTGTGTGTGTGTGTGTGTGTGTGTGTGTGTGTGTGTGTGAACTGAACCACAATGTGAGGATGAGTAAGCATAGTTGTGAGCCACTAAAATTTAGCCAGTAGACATTGAAATGTGAATTTCCTACAATTTTCACATCACAAAGAATTATTTCATTCCAGCTGTGGCGGCACATACTTTTAATCCCAGAGTGTGAGAGGCAGAGGCAGGCAGATCTCTGTGAAGTCAAGACCAGCATGGCCTACAAAGGGAGTCCCAGGACAACTAGGGCCACACTGAGTGAGACCCTGTCTCAAAACAACAAAACAAAACAAAACAAAACAAAACAAAACAAAACAAAACAAAACAAAACAAAATCTACCTCCTTGCCCCAGGCCAACAAGATGTTTTAGCTGGTATATGCGGTGTTGCCAAGCCTGATGACCCGAGTGCTGCATGTTGGAAGGGGAGAACCGACTTTTGCAAGCTGTTCTCTGACCTCTACAAATGTGCCATGACATGTACTTCTAAACATGCATGTGTGCGCGCGCACACACACACACCGATAAATGTGATAAAATATTACTTTTCCTTTGATTTTTTTCCAATTAGAAGACCCTCCTGACTTTGGGGACTCGAGCTTGCTGACCATCATCTGGACCAGGAGGAGTGGACGGACCCCACCCTCCTACCAATAAGCCAACACTGCCATGGAATGTTCCAGGCGAGAGTTTCTCGGCAACCTGTGAACACACATTTATGGAAGATCCACTCTGTGGGATGCACTGAGGAGGCCTGGGCTCCACGGGGCTCGGACTGCTCAGCGCAGTGAGCTGGTCTGTCTGAGCATCTGTGAAAAGCCACTGGCTGCAGGCTGGTGAGTCATGGACAGTTGAGGCGGCTGAGTGTGCACAACTATGTGAGTCCCCGAGTCTTGTTCCCAGCAGCCTTCCCAGGATGCCACGGCTAGAAAGCATCCAAAAGGAAGCGAAGGCCCTTCCCTGGAGGGTAGGGATAGAGGCCCTCCTGGAGACACCACCAGGTCACATTTGGAGGTCAGGATTCTAGAGCTGCAGGAATCATGTTATATGGAGTCCTCTTGGACACCATCCCTGGTTACAATGAAGAAGCCAGCACAGGGGTCATCCCAGATTGAGAATCGGGGTGCCAGCATCTGGGGGCTGGAGCTGCTGATTAACTGGATGCGTGTAAAAGCTGATCTCTCCTGGCACCAGCTTTTCCTACCATGGGCCCTGCTTGTGGGTGGGCACTGGTAGTTCACAGAGAATGTCTGCCTTACCACCATGTGAACTACCAGCACCTTTGAGTGTGTCCATGAACCTGGAGAACAAGGTCAAGGGTATGCATAGAATTTGCCTTGCACCAGGCCTCTGGCAGCAGTACCCGCCCCCCATACCAGGTCCCTTTCCCCCTCCTTACCTTGGAACAGCAGCAGAAACAGCAGCAGAGGTGGCAGTGAGGACCTCCTGGCCATAAGGCCTTTCCTACCGCTTCTGGGAGGGGCACGGGGGACAGAATTGAAGGTGGAGAGGCTTGCTTCTGGGTGCCTCTTCCAGCACCTCAGCAATAAGAATAAATGAGAAAGGTCCAGGCCTGGGGTGGGGAAGGGAGGGATCGTGGAGGGCAGATTCAATGGGCCAAGGGCCATGGGAGCCTCCAGCTGTGGGTGTGGATCTGTCCAGGAGGACTCCTCCTGTGCTGTAGCCCAGGTCCCAGGCCTCTGTAGAACAGGCTTGCTCTCCCTTGTGCCCAGCTACCCTCTGCGCTGGATTCCCCTAGGGGAGGAGCGTCTAGTCAGAGGAAACTGTGGTCAAGCACCTGGCCTTTCTCATGTCCTCTCTCACTTCTGCATGCTGCCCCCCCTTTTTTTGCAGGCCCCAGCCTGCCTGCCTCTTGAACCAAGGAAATAAGATTTGAAATTTGAGCATGCAGGCACTTTGAGGTCTAATCACAGACCCCAAGGCTCATTGGTTCTTGGGGTGATCAGAGGCTCCAAGGCCAGACTGTCTGGTGGGTCAGTGATCCCAGGGGTGGCCAGAGATGCCATGGCCAGGCTGTCTGGTGGGTTAACATCATGCTTCCATCCTGGGAAGCTGGTGAGTGTTGGGGAGTGAGAGGAGAGGGGGCATCGAGATTCAATCTCAGCAGAGATGTGTAGGCAGGGCTCCTGGAAAAGGTGAGGGCATATGGGGAGAGCCCTGAGGTGGGGGGTGGTTCTCAGATGAGACAGTGGTAGGATGGGGCAGAGGGTAGGGCTAGGGGACCCAGGAACCCGGGTTGGGCTCATCCTCACATGCTTGACTAAGGCACATGCGCACACTAGAGACATAAATCTAAGTGGAAGAAAGACTGAGTCTTTTTCATTAACAATTTCATTTTAAAAAAGGATACGATTCACAGAAGTGGGGGAGGTGCGGGGCGTGAAGTGCCTGCCTAGCATGCGTGAGGCTGTGGGTTTAATCTGGCAAGGCGGTCGGTGCAGGTTTATAATCTCAGCACTGGGGAGGTGGAGGCAGAAAGAGCAGCCTTGGATACACAACTAGTTTGAGACCAGCATGGACTACATGAGAATCTGTATCAGAACAACATCAAAACACAACACAAAACAAAAAACAACCATGACAAAAACCAAAGCTTTAAAATGGGTGGCGAGATTCAGGCCCAGCGGCAGCCCACAGAGGTAGACGGGCCCAGCGGCGGCCTGCTGAGGTAAACGGACCCGGCGGCAGCGGCCGACAGGGACATTCAGGCCTGGCGGCAGCCGGCAGAAACATTCAGGCCCAGCGGCGGCCCACAGGGGTAGACAGGCCCAGCGGCAGAGACAAGCAGATGCAGGTAGGCCTGTGGCGGCGGCTTGTGGAGGTAGACGGGCCCAGCAGCGGCCCGCTGAGGTAAACGGGCCCGGCGGCAGCGGCCGACAGGGACATTCAGTCCCGGCTGCAGCGGCCGACAGGGACATTCAGTCCCGGCTGCAGCCTGCAGAGACATTCAGGCCCGGTGGCGGCCTCCAGAGGCAGACAGGCCCAGCGGCAGTTGACAGGGACATACAGGCCCAGTGGCGGACTGCAGAGGTAAACAGGCCCAGGGACGGAGACAAGCAGACGCAGCTTGGAACAGGGACGCCCCTAACCCCAACATCTGGGGAAGAAGCTATCTCGGTGGGTCAGAACCAGAACGAATCTGAACACTCCGTCTGAGAACAACCCAGGGCCCAGCTGCTGATCCTGTGAAACCCAACAATTTGGAGGTGTTGGTGAGACTACCCTGCTCAGCTGAAACCCATCTGGGAGAGGATTCAGATGCCTACAGTTTAAAGTCTGAGGAATCAAGATCAGCTGAGGAGTTGACAAATGAACAAAACGTGACCTGGGAACACAGAAGAAGGCGCTACCCAGACACCAAACCAGATCACCAGAATCATAAGTATATAATTCACCGATCGAAATCAGCTGCCCCTGAAGAAATAGCCCAATAGCACCAATTTAACCAAGAACCACTACTAAACCAAGACTAAAAATTAGAACAAGAGAGGCACTCTCAGACACAGACACCACCTGCACCTCACAGAGGAAGAGATGAGTAGACGCCAGTGCAAAAATACAGGCAACAACATAAAGACCTATATGGCAACATCAGAACCTAGTGATTCTACACCTGCAAGACCTAAACATACCATGACAGAAGAAACAGAAGAAATCAACCCTAAAAATGACATTAAGAAGATGATAGAGGCCCTTAAAGAAGAAATAAAACATTCCCTCAATGAGGAAATAAAAACTTTCCTTAAAGAGGAATTGAAAAACTACCTTAAAGAGGAAATAAAAACTTTCCTTAAAGAGGAAATAAAAAACTCCCTTAAAGAGGAAATAAAAACTTCCCTTAAAGAGGAAATGAAAAACTCCATTAAAGAGGAAATAAAAAACTCCCTTAAAGAAATGGAAGAAAAAACGAACAAAAAATGGGAAGAAATCAAATCAAGCCAAGAAAAAGCAATTAAACAGATGAAAGAAACATTCCAAGATCTGAAAAATGAATTTGAGACAATAAAGAAAACACATGCTGAGGGAATGCTGGAAATAGAAACCCTGACAAAACGAACAGGAACTACAGAAACAAGCATAACCAACCGATTGCAAGAAATGGAACAGAGAATCTCTGACGCTGAAGACATGATAGAGAAAATAGATTCGTCAGTCAAAGAAAACAATAAAGACAAAAAAGTCATAACACAAAACGTCCAGGAAATTTGGGACACCATGAAAAGACCAAACCTAAGAATAATAGGGATAGAAGAAGGAGAAGAATACCAACTCAAAGGCACAGAAAATATATTCAACAAAATCATAGAAGAAAACTTTCCTAACCTAAAGAAAGAAATACCTATGAAGATACAAGAAGCTTACAGAACACCAAATAGGCTGGATCCAAAAAAAAAGTCCCCTCGCCACATAATAATCAAAACACTAAACACACAGAATAAAGAAAAAATATTAAGAGCTGCAAAGGAAAAGGACCAAGTAACATATAAAGGCAAACCATCAGAATAACACCAGACTACTCAATAGAGACTATGAAAGCTAGAAGATCATGGACAAACCTCATGCAGACACTAAGAGACCACGGATGCCAACCCAGACTATTATACCCAGCAAAACTCTCAATCACCATAGGCGGAGTAAACAAAATATTCCAGGATAAAACCAGATTTAATCAATACCTGTCCACAAACCCAGCCCTACAGAAAGCACTAGAAGGGAAAATTCAACCCAAAGAAGCTAAACACATCCATGAAAAATCAAGCAATAGATAATCCTACACCAACATACACCACAGAAGGACAACACAACATAACCAAAAAAATAACAGGAATTAACAATCACTGGTCATTAATATCCATCAATATCAATGGTCTCAACTCACCTATAAAAAGACACAGGCTAACAGAATGGATAAGAAAACAGGACCCATCCATATGCTGCATACAAGAAACACACCTTAACTCCAAAGACAGACACTACCTCCGAGTAAAGGGCTGGGAAAAGGTTTTCCAAGCAAATGGACCTAAGAAACAAGCTGGTGTAGCTATCCTAATATCTAATAAAATAGACTTCAAACTAAAATCAATCAAAAGAGACCAGGATGGACATTACATATTCATCACGGGAAAAATCCACCAAGATGAAGTCTCGATTTTAAACATTTATGCCCCAAATACAAAAGCACCCACATTCATAAAAGAAACACTGCTAAAGCTTAAAACGCACATCAAACCCCACACATCAGTAGTGGGAGATTTTAACACACCACTCTCACCAAAAGACAGATCTACCAGACTGAAACTTAACAAAGGAATAAAGGACCTAACAGATGTTATGACTCAAATGGACCTAATAGATATCTACAGAATATTCCATCCTAACACAAAAGAATATACCTTCTTCTCAGCACCCCATGGAACCTTCTCAAAAATTGACCACATGCTTGGACACAAAACAAATCTCAACAGATAAAAAAAAATTGGAATAACCTCCTGTATCTTATCAGACCACCATGCCTTAAAATTAGAACTCAATAACAACAAAAATTATAGAAAACCCACAAACTCATGGAAACTGAATAATGCCCACCTGAAACATCAATGGGTCAAGGAAGAAATAAAGACAGAAATTAAAGAGTTCCTAGAATTCAATGAAAATGAAAGTACAACATACCCAACTTATGGACACTATGAAAGCAGTGCTAAGAGGAAAATTCATAGCTCTAAATGCACACATAAAGAAGATGGAGCAATCCCATACCAAGGAATTAACAGCACAACTGAAAGCTCTAGAACAAAAAGAAACAAACTCACCCAGGAGAAATAGACGCCAGGAAATAATCAAATTGAGGGCTGAAATCAACGAAATAGAAAACAAGAGAACAATACAAAAAATCAATGAAACAAAGAGTTGGTTCTTTGAAAAAATCAACAAGATAGACAAACCACTAGCCAAATTAACCAAAAGGCAAAGAGAGAGCACCCAAATTCACAAAATCAGAAATGAAAAGGGAGACATAACAACAGACAATGAGGAAATCCAGAGAATCATCAGATCATACTTCAAAAACCTGTACTCCACAAAAATGGAAAACCAGGAAGAAATGGACAATTTTCTGGATAAATACCAAATACCAAAATTAAATCAAGACCAGATAAACCATTTAAATAGACCAATAACCCCTAAAGAAATAGAAACAGTCATCAAAAGTCTCCCAACTAAAAAAAAGCCCAGGACCAGATGGTTTCAGTGCAGAATTCTACCAGACTTTCAAAGTAGAACTAATACCAATCCTCTTCAAAGTGTTCCACACAATAGAAACAGAAGGAACACTACCAAACTCTTTTTATGAGGCTACAATTACCCTGATACCCAAACCACACAAAGATGCAACAAAGAAAGAGAACTACAGACCAATCTCCCTCATGAACATTGATGCAAAAATACTCAACAAAATATTGGCAAACCGAATCCAAGAATACATCAAAACAATCATCCATCACGACCAAGTAGGATTCATCCCAGGGATGCAAGGATGGTTCAACATACGGAAATCAGTCAATGTAATACACCATATAAACAAACTGAAAGAAAAAAACCACATGATCATCTCCCTAGATGCTGAAAAAGCCTTTGACAAAATCCAACACCCCTTCATGATAAAGGTCTTAGAAAGAATAGGAATACAAGGAACATTTCTAAACATAATAAAAGCAATTTATAGCAAGCCAACAGCAAACATCAAATTAAATGGAGAGAAACTCAAAGCGATACCACTAAATTCAGGAACAAGACAAGGCTGTCCACTCTCCCCATATTTATTCAATATAGTACTAGAAGTTCTAGCTAGAGCAATAAGACAAGAAAAGGAGATCAAAGGGATACAAATTGGCAAGGAAGAAGTCAAACTTTCACTATTTGCAGATGATATGATAGTATACATAAGTGACCCCAAAAACTCTACCAGGGAACTTCTACAGCTGATAAACTCCTTCAGTAAAGTGGCAGGATACAAGATCAACTCAAAAAAATCAGTAGCCCTCCTATACACAAATGATAAAAGGGCTGAGAAAGAAGTCAGAGAAACATCACCCTTTACAATAGCCACAAATAATATAAAATACCTTGGATAACACTAACTAAACAAGTGAAAGATCTTTTTGATAAGAACTTTAAATCTCTAAAGAAAGAAATTGAAGAAGATATTAGAAAATGGAAGGATCTCCCATGCTCATGGGTAGGTAGGATTAACATAGTAAAAATGGCAATCTTACCAAAAGCAATCTACAGATTCAATGCAATCCCCATCAAAATCCCAACACAATTCTTCACAGACTTGGAAAGAAAAATACTCAACTTTATATGGAAAAACAAAAGACCCAGGATAGCTAAAAGAATCCTATATGATAAAGCAACCCTTGGAGGCATCACCATCCCGGACCTCAAACTCTACTATAGAGCCATAGTAATAAAAACAGCTTGGTACTGGTATAAAAACAGACATACGGACCAATGGAATCGAATTGAAGACCCTGACATTAATCCATGCACATATGAACACCTGGTTTTTGACAAAGGAGCCAAAACTATACAATGGAACAAAGAAAGTATCTTCAACAAATGGTGCTGGCATAACTGGATGTCAATATGTAAAAGATTACAAATAGATCCATATCTGTCACCATGCACAAAACTCAAGTCCAAGTGGATCAAAGACCTAAACATAAATCCAGTTACACTAAACTTAATAGAAAAGAAAATAGGAAGCACTCTTGAACGCATTGGCACTGGAGACCATTTCCTAAATAAAACACCGACAGCACAGACCCTGAGCACAACCATTAATAAATGGGACCTCTCAAAACTGAGAAGCTTTTGCAGGGCAAAAGACACAGTCAATAAGACAAAAAGACAGCCAACAGATTGGGAAAAGATCTTCACCAATCCCACATCTGACAGAGGATTGATCTCCACAATATATAAAGAACTCAAGAAACTAGACATCAAAGCACTGAACAGTCCAATTAAAAAATGGGCTAAAGAGCTAAACAGAGAATTCACAAAACAAGAACTACAAATGGCTGAAAGACATTTAAAGAAATGCTCAACATCCTTAATCATCAGAGAAATGCAAATCAAAACGACTCTGAGATACCACCTTACACCTGTTAGAATGGCTAAGATCAAAAACACCAATGACAACCAATGTTGGAGAGGATGTGGAGCAAAGGGAACACTCCTCCACTGTTGGTGGGAATGTAAACTTGTACAACCACTGTGGAAATCAGTATGGCGGTTTCTCAGAAAATTAGGAATCGAACTACCTCAAGACCCAGCCATACCACTCTTGGGCATATACCCAAAGAATGCTGATACATACCATAAAGATACATGCTCATCTATGTTCATAGCAGCACTATTTGTAATAGCCAGAACCTGGAAACAGCCTAGATGCCCATCAACGGAAGAATGGATGAAAAAAATGTGGTACATATACACAATGGAGTACTACTCAGCAGAGAAAAACAATGAAAGCATGAAATTTGCAGGCAAATGGATGGAACTAGAAAAAATCATCCTGAGTGAGGTAACCCAAACCCAGAAAGACAGTTATGGTATGTACTCACTCATTGGTGGATTCTAGATATAAAATGAACAATCAGACCACAACCCATAGAACCATAAAGGCTATATATATATATATATAGCATGGAGGTCCCTAGGACGACTGTGGCTTATAATAAATTTCAGTTTTACTCAATTATTGAAAAAAAATAGCCAAATGAATAGAAACACATGAACTATGAACCAAAGGCTGAGGGGCTCCCAGCTGGATCAGGCCCTCTGAATAGGTGAGACAGTTGATTGGCTTGATCAGTTTGGGAGGCATCTAGGCAGTGGGACCAAGTCCTGTGCTCAATGCATGAATTGGCTGTTTGAAACCAGGAACTTATGCAGGGACACTTGGCTTAGTCTGGGAGGAAGGGACTGGACCTCCCTGGACTGAGTCTACCAAGTTGATCACAGTCCTCGGGGGAGGACTTGTCCTGGAGGAGGTGGGAATGGAGGGTGGGCTGGGGGTAAGGGGAGGGCGTGGGAGGGGGGAGAATAGGGGAACCCATGGCTGATATGTAGAATTGAATGGTATTGTAAAATAAAAAATATATATCACAAAAAAAAAAAAAAGAATTTACCCCCCCCCAAAAAAAAAAAAAATGGGTGGCGAGGCTGTGTGTAAGTCCTGGTTAAGCCACAAGGGGCACTGCCAGTCTATCTGTTTGGGAGCCTGAGCTGGTAACTGGACAGGGTGAGAGGCACTCGCCTCTAAGTTCACTGTGGTGCCCCCTCCTTGCAGCAGAGGTGACCGAGAAAGGGCAAGGGGATGGACAGAAGGAGGTCATAACAAGGACATCGGGTGGGGTGTTCTGGGAGCCCTGTGGGAAATCAGGACTAGGCTTTTAGAGCCAGGGGCAATTAGAGCACTTGGATTTAGAATTAATGTCAATTATTTCTGGATTGGTTAGGGATATCTTTTTAAGATTTATTTTTACTACTCATTTATATGTATGTATGTGTGTGGCTGTGTGTGGGTATGTGCATGTGACTGTAGGTGCCTATAGAGGCCAGAAGAGGGCGTCAGATTGTCAGAGCTAGGGTTACAGTAGTATCGAGAGCCACCTGACCATATCCATCTGTCTAAACGAAACAACTTCTGAAATGTTTGTTTGAAGTATTGATGTGCATATACCTAGGAATTACTTGTGTAATAAATATAGTATTAGAATATATTGCTGGGCGGTGGTGGTGCACGCCTTTAATTCCAGCACTTGGGAGGCAGAGCCAGGCAGATCTCTGTGAGTTCGAGGCCAGCCTGGGCTACCAAGTGATTTCCAGGAAAGGCAGGAAAGGCGCAAAGCTACACAGAGAAACCCTGTCTCGGAAAACCAATATGTTATATTATGTCAATGCTTTAAATGGTCAAGGAGGTAGAGGGAGAAAAAAAACTGGTCCAAAAGTGGACCTTTAAGGCCTGGAGGATGTGTGGGTGTGGCAGCCACGGGGCAGGATGTAGAGTGTGGCCTTCCTGCGCTCTGAAGAGGTGACAGACTTCTCTGAAAGATGGTGAGGGCGAAAGCTGAGGAAGCGATGGCTGCAGGGGAGATTTGAACACACTCGACCCAGGCCATGAGGTTGGGACCGGAGCTGCGGGTACCCTGTAGGGAATCTGGAAAAGGGACTGTTGAGGGGTCACTGGGCCTGCAGACGAGGCAACTGACAGGCTTCGGCAGGGGAGCAGAAAGAGCCCAGCCAGGCTCAGCCTGGAGGCCGAGGGCCCCTGACGTCAGCCTGAGCCGGCCTAGCAGGTTTCAGCCGTGTCCCACGTTTTCAAATACCGGCACCCCGTTAATGTTGTTTCTAGGACCCTCCAGCCAGCCATCTTGAGGACCCCAGGGCAAGCATGCATTGTGGTTTTTATGTGACACATTCCCTTTCCAGCAAGCTTGCACACTTGGTCCCCAGCCTGCGGTGCTGTTTGGGTGTGGGTTCCCAAGCCCGATGAGGACGGTAGAGTGTTGCCCCTACCCTGGACATCACTCAGAGAGCACGGTAAGAGTGGGGCCGCTCCCCACCTAAATCAGGCTTGGGCCTACCCAACTCCATAGAGACAAAGGCCACATCACGATAAAGTCAGTCAAGGTCTCTCTCCTCACCCCCCCACCCAGCTTTTCAGAAATCACGTGACCGACAGTCTGCTAATCACTTGGAGAGCCCTCCCCCCCCCACCTCCAGGGCAGCCCTTCCTCTGTGACCTTGTCTCCTACCTCCCCCTCCTCTCCAGTGACTCCCATTTCAGACCTGTCCTCAGAAACAGTCTCCCGGGTCCTTCATACCCGCTGGACTCACACTGCCGCCTGAGACCGTGCTCCCCAGCTCCTCCCTCGGCATCCTGGGACAGCCGGTGCACAAAGGCCAATGGTGCGGGGACCCACATTTGGGAACGTGGAACCTTTATGAGTTGGAGTTTCTTCAGAGAAATTGGGTCATGAGGGTCAGGCTTAGAGGTCTTATAGTTGGCTCGCACTTCGTGTTCCTTCCCTGCTTCCTGAGTGCAGATGCAGTGTGACCAGCCAGCCTCCTCTCCTGCCAGCGTGTCTCCCCGCTAAGAGGATTGTACCCTTCTAGAACTATAAGCCCAAAGAAACCCTTCTTTCCTTAAATCGCTTTTGTTAGCGTCTTTTGCCATAGCAACAGGGAAGCAAACCAAGACAAAAACAGGACGCCAAACCCAAGGCGCCACCCCAGTTTGGCTCAAGTCGTTTCCAGCCAGTTCACACAGGCCGATATGGTGAGAGCCACGAGGAGCCCACCCGTGAGCAATCAGGCCTGCCGAGCCTCACTCCGACAATCTGCAAAACCGCGTGCGGAGACAGCACCTCCTTTGCAAAGTCATCGTGAGGATTTGTGAGACACTGTACGTAAAAGTTCGGTGCTCAATAATGATATGAGATGTTGATATTAAATGTAAAATCATGATGGAGACATACACCTCGGCATATCTGGGAGTAGGCATCGCAACTGAGGAGTTGTCTCCACTGGAGTGGCCCGTGGACAAGTCTGTGGGGCGTTTTCTTGATTAATAATTGGTGTGGGATGGCCCATTGTGGGTGCTGTCACTCCTGGACAGGAGGCCAAGCTGGTGGTCTACTAAACAGCTATCACCGTGCCCTACAACTTCCTAATTATAGGGCCGACAAGCATACAGGTAGACGTGACAGCTCAGGCTTTAGACGGATTAAAAGTTGAACATCACCAAAAATAGAATGCATCCATTTTAAAAGCATCACATTTACGATTAAACGTTTCTTTCCTATTTGGAAGACTAAAGGTTATTAGGCTTCATGTAAAAACAAGTCTTTTAGGCAATTCAATAGAATAAACATTTCAGTAGAAATAGGAGAATCTCTCCCAGAAAAGGGAATCTCCCCCAGAAGAAACACAGCTTAGCAATGTTAATAAGATATATTCAAGATGGAAATTATTAAAATAAATGCGGATTCATTCTTCTCAGCGAGATGAAAACAGAATAATGATAATGGAGGCAGGGGAGGTTTAAAGATAATTGCATGTGCTGCTGGGTAAAAAGAATCGATTTCATCCTTTTAGAGAGGTAGTGTGGCAAGATGAATCCGAGTCCACCTTGAAGACGTAGGGAAGGTTGTTGTGGAATATTACTTTAACTATGTAAAGGTGTGCTGCTGTTGTTTATGCTGGATTTGTTTAACTATGTAAAAATGCATTACATTTGCTTTACCTTGCCTATCTAAGGCACCTGATTGGTCTAATAAAAAGCTGATTGGCCAATAGCTTGGCAGTAGAGGGATTGGAGGGGCTGGTGGGCAGAGAGAATAAGTAGGAGGATTGGGGAAAAGAGAAGAGAGAAGAGGATGAGGGGGAAAAAGGGGGAGATGCCTGGGGCCAGAATGAAAGAAAGGTAAAAAGCCCTGAGGCAAAACATAAATGAAGAGAGACAGGTTAAATTAAGTTATAAGAAACAAGCATAAGATAAGGCCAAGCATTCACAACCAATAAGACGTCTCCGTGTCCTGATTTGGGAGCTGGTTGGTGGCCCAAGGGAAAGCCTGCTACCGAAGGTGGCCTGCCAAGCATGAACACAGTCCTTGGTTTGACCGACCACATTCTTTAACCTGGCTATCACCCTCATGATCCCAGCACTCAGGAGGTGGAATCAGGAGGTCAGAAGTTCAAGGTCAGGCTAACAGCAGGTATAGCTACTTGCCATCAGGGCTGATGACCTTAGTTCAATCCCCAGGATCCAACATGGTGGAGAGAACTGACTCCTGAAAGTTGTCCTCTGATCTCCATACACATGCTAAGGCATGCTCAAGAGCTCTCACACATATACACACTAAAGAGATAAATAAACATAAAACAGTTCAAGGCCACCCCTAGCTGTACAGGAAGTTTGTGGCCAGGCCTGAATACAGAAGACTCTGTCTAAAAATAAAACCGAAAACGGGACCCATGAGATGGCTCTTTGGGTAAAGGCCCTTCTTATCAAGTGTGAGGACCTGAGTTCAATCCCAGAGACTCACATAGTGTAAGAAGAGAAGTGGGTATGTTTCAGGGTCCTTGAGTATGACATTTGTGGATTTTGCTGTGCAGATTTTTCATGCCATACAGGCCATTGATGATGCCGGAGTTGTTCTAATTTCGGATATTGGATGGTGGGGTTGGGTGGCCCAGGTTGGAGGTTGGTTTCAAAAATGGTCAGGATCGCTTGCTATGGCAATCCTAGGACGTCTTGGAATCGGGGTATGCTTCTGGGCCCTCTGCCAACTTAAAACATGATTCACCACTCATGCAGGTGTCACCGAAAGGCCCCGTTAGCTGTCTTAGCACACACTGAATCCACGCAAGTGTGGGTTCAGAAGCTTGATAAGCGGTAACCAGAGACAGGTAACTTCCTAGGATAGCATGGGCGCCTAAGACAGGAAGCATGGAGGGCACTTTCTTATGACGGGTAAGTTCATGCTACTGGGTCGACCTAAGACAGGTGCCGCTTAAATAAATAAAAAGGGAGGAGATGTTGGGATCAGAATGGCTCTGACCCTCTAAGATTGCCCCCACCTCCCCTGTTCTGAGTGCGCTGAGGTCAGGCTGTTCTGTGGATGTTTTGCTGTTTGGTATATCTCGTGGTTTGGCAGCTGTGGCTTCCTGAGGCATGCTGACCATTCCTTGACCCTGGGTGCTTGATAAACAAATTTGTTTGTTTCCTCCTGAAAGGGTATATAAGATGGGGAAGAAAGAATAAAGAGAGTCCTGATGCTTGCAACTTGACTGGTGTGTGCTGTGTTCATCCCGACTTCCCTCGCCAGGTTTTGGGCTCAATTGCCTTGCAGGCGCGGCATCTGATGATTAAGGATGTTGAGCATTTCTTTAAATGTCTTTCAGCCATTTGTGATTCTTGTTTTGTGAATTCTCTGTTTAGCTCTTTAGCCCATTTTTTAATTGGACTGTTTAGTATTTTGATGTCTAGTTTCTTGAGTTCTTTATATACTGTGGAGATCAATCCTCTGTCAGATGTGGGGTTGATGAAGATCTTTTCCCATTCTGTTGGCTGTCTTTTTGTCTTATTGACCGTGTCTTTCGCCCTGCAAAAGCTTCTCAATTTCGAGAGGTCCCATTTATTAATTGTTGTGCTCAGGGTCTGTGCTGTTGGTGTTATATTTAGGAAACGGTCTCCGGTGCCAATGCGTTCAAGAGTACTTCCTACTTTCTTTTCTATTAAGTTTAGTATAACTGGATTTATGTTCAGGTCTTTGATCCACTTGGACTTGAGTTTTGTGCATGGTGACAGATATGGATCTATTTGTAATCTTTTACATATTAACATCCAGTTATGCCAGCACCATTTGTTGAAGATACATTCCTTTTTCCATTGTATAGTTTTGGCTTCTTTGTCAAAAACCAGGTGTTCATATGTGCATGGATTAATGTCAGGGTCTTCAATTCCATTCCATTGGTCTGTATGTCAGTTTTTATACCAGTACCAAGCTGTTTTTTATTACCATAGCTCTATAGTAGAGTTTGAGGTCAGGGATGGTGATACCTCCAAAGATTGCTTTATCGTATAGGATTCTTTTAGCTATCCTGGGTCTTTTGTTTTTCCATATGAAGTTGAGTATTTTTCTTTCCAAGTCTGTGAAGAATTGTGTTGGGATTTTGATGGGGATTGTATTGAATCTGTAGATTGTTTTTGGTAATATTGCCATTTTTACTATGTTAATCCTACCTATCCATGAGCATGGGAGATCCTTCCATTTTCTGATATCTTCTTCAATTTCTTTCTTTAGAGATTTAAAGTTCTTATCAAAAAGGTCCTTCACTTGTTTAGTTAGTGTTATCCCAAGGTATTTTATATTATTTGTGGCTATTGTAAAGGGCGATGTTTCTCTGACTCCTTTCTCAGCCCTTTTATCATTTGTGTATAGGAGGGCTACTGATTTTTTTGAGTTGATCTTGTATCCTGCCACTTTACTGAAGGGGTTTATCAGCTGTAGGAGTTCCCTGGTAGAGTTTTTGGAGTCACTTATGTATACTATCATATCATCTGCAAATAGTGAAAGTTTGACTTCTTCCTTTCCAATTTGTATCCCTTTGATCTTCTTTTGTTGTCTTATTGCTCTAGCTCGAACTTCTAGTACTATATTGAATAAATATGGGGAGAGTGGACAGCCTTGTCTTGTTCCTGAATTGAGTGGTATCACTTTGAATTTCTCTCAGTTTAATTTGATGTTTGCTGTTGGCTTGCTATAAATTGCCTTTATTATGTTTAGGAATGTTCCTTGTATTCCTGTTCTAAGACCTTTATCATGAAGGGGTGTTGGATTTTGTCAAGGGCTTTTTCAGCATCTAATGAGATGATCATGTGGTTTTTTTCTTTCAGTTTGTTTATATGGTGTATTACACTGACAGATTTTCATATGTTGAACCATCCTTGCATCCCTGGGATGAATCCTACTTGGTCGTGTTGGATAATTTTTTTTGATGTATTCTTGGATTCAGTTTGCCAATATTTTGTTGAGTATTTTTGCATCAATGTTCATGAGGGAGATTGGTCTGTAGTTTTCTTTCTTTGTTGCATCTTTGTGTGGTTTGGGTATCAGGGTGATTGTTGCCTCATAAAAAGAGTTTGGTAGTGTTCCTTCTGTTTCTATTGTGTGGAACAATTTGAAGAGTATTGGTATTAGTTCTTCTTTGAAAGTCTGGTAGAATTCTGCACTGAAACCATCTGGTCCTGGGCTTTTTTTGGTTGAGAGACTTTTGATGACTGTTTCTATTTCTTTAGGGGTTATTGGTCTATTTAGATGGTTTATCTGGTCTTGATTTAATTTTGGTATGTGGTATTTGTCCAGAAAATTGTCCATTTCTTCCTGGTTTTCCATTTTTGTGGAGTACAGGTTTTTGAAGTATGATCTGATGAGTCTCTGGATTTCCTCGTTGTCTGTTGTTATGTCTCCCTTTTCATTTCTGATTTTGTTAATTTGGGTGCTCTCTCTTTTCCTTTTGGTCAATTTGCCTAGGGGTTTGTCTATCTTGTTGATTTTTTCAAAGAACCAACTCTTTGTTTCATTGGTTTTTTTTTTTTTTTGTATTTTTCTCTTGTTTTCTATTTCGTTGATTTCAGCCCTCAATTTGATTATTTCCTGGCATTTATTTCTCCTGGGTGAGTTTGTTTCTTTTTGTTCTAGAGCTTTCAGTTGTGCTGTTAATTCATTGGTATGAGATTGCTCCATCTTCTTCTTCTTCTTTTTTTTTTTTTTTTTGGTTTTTTCGAGACAGGGTTTCTCTGTGTTGCTTTGCGCCTTTCCTGGAACTCACTTGGTAGCCCAGGCTGGCCTCGAACTCACAGAGATCCGCCTGGCTCTGCCTCCCGAGTGCTGGGATTAAAGGCATGCGCCACCACACCCGGCTGCTCCATCTTCTTTATGTGTGCATTTAGAGCTATGAATTTTCCTCTTAGCACTGCTTTCATAGTGTTCCATAAGTTTGGGTATGTTGTACTTTTATTTTCATTGAATTCTAGGAAATCTTAAATTTCTTTCTTTATTTCTTCCTTGACCCATTGATTTTTCAGGTGGGCATTATTCAGTTTCCATGAGATTGTAGGCTTTCTATAATTTTTGTTGTTGTTGAAGTCTAACTTTAAGGCATGGTGGTCCGATAGGATACAGGAGGTTATTCCAATTTTTTTGTATCTGTTGAGATTTGTTTTGTGTCCAAGTATGTGGTCAATTTTTGAGAAGGTTCCATGGGGTGCTGAGACGAAGGTATATTCTTTTGTGTTAGGATGGAATGTTCTGTAGATATCTATTAAGTCCATTTGAGTCATAACATCTGTTAGGTCCTTTATTCCTTTGTTAAGTTTCAGTCTCTTGATCTGTCTTTCGGTGAGAGTGGTGTGTTGAAATCTCCCACTACTAATGTGTGGGGTTTGATGAGCGTTTTAAGCTTTAGTAGTGTTTCTTTTATGAATGTGGGTGCTTTTGTATTTGGGGCATAAATGTTTAAAATCGAGACTTCATCTTGGTGGATTTTTCCCGTGATAAATATGTAATGTCCATCCTGATCTCTTTTGATGGATTTTAGTTTGAAGTCTATTTTATTAGATATTAGGATAGCTACACCAGCTTGTTTCTTAGGTCCATTTGCTTGGAAAGCCTTTTCCCAGCCCTTTACTCAGAGGTAGTGTCTGTCTTTGAAGTTAAGGTGTGTTTCTTGTATGCAGCAGATGGATGGGACCTGTTTTCTTATCCATTCTGTTAGCCTGTGTCTTTTTATAGGTGAGTTGAGACCATTGATATTGATGGATATTAATGACCAGTGATTGTTAATACCTGTTATTTTTTGTGGTTGTGTTGTGTTGTCTTTCTTTGTTGTATGTTGGTGTGGGATTATCTATTGCCTGAGTTTTCATGGATGTGTTTAGCTTCCTTGGGTTGGATTTTCCCTTCTAGTGCGTTCTGTAGGGCTGGGTTTGTGGACAGGTATTGATTAAATCTGGTTTTATCATGGAATATTTTGTTTACTCCGCCTATGATGATTGAGAGTTTTGCTGGGTATAATAGTCTGGGTTGGCATCTGTGGTCTCTTAGTGTCTGCATAACATTTGTCCAGGACCTTCTAGCTTTCATAGTCTCTATCGAGAAGTCTGGTGTTATTCTGATGGGTTTGCCTTTATATGTTACTTGGTCTTTTTCCTTTGCGGCTCTTAATATTTTTTCTTTGTTCTGTGTGTTTAGTGTTTTGATTATTATGTGGCAAGGGGACTTTTTTTTTTTTTTTGGATCTAGCCTATTTGGTGTTCTGTAAGCTTTTTGTATCTTCATAGGTATTTCTTTCTTTAGGTTAGGAAAGTTTTCTTCTATGATTTTGTTGAATATATTTTCTGTGCCTTTGATTTGGTATTCTTCTCCTTCTTCTATCCCTATTATTCTTAGGTTTGGCCTTTTCATGGTGTCCCAAATTTCTTGGACGTTTTGTGTTATGACTTTTTTGTCTTTAGTGTTTTCTTTGACTGACGAATCTATTTTCTCTAGTGTATCTTCAGTGTCAGAGATTCTCTGTTCCATCTCTTATATTCGGTTGGTTATGTTTGTTTCTGTAGTTCCTGTTCCTTTAGTCAGGATTTCTATTTCCAGCATTCCCTCAGCATGTGTTTTCTTTACTGTCTCAAATTCATTTTTCAGATTTAGGAATGTTTCTTTCATCTGTTTAATTGCTCTTTCTTGGCTTTCTTTGATTTCTTCCAAATTTTTGTTCATTTTTTCTTCCATTTCTTTAAGGGAAATTTTTTATTTCCTCTTTAATGGAGTTTTTTATTTCCTCTTTAAGGGAATTTTTTATTTCCTCTTTAAGGGCCTCTATCATCTTCTTAAAGTCATTTTTAGGATTGATTTCTTCTGTTTCTTCTGTCTTGGTATGTTCAGGTCTTGCAGGTGTAGAATCACTAGGTTCTGATGTTGCCATATAGGTCTATATGTTGTTGCCTGTATTTTTGCACTGGCGTCTACTCATCTCTTCCTCTGCTCAGTGCAGGTGGTGTCTGTGTCTGAAAGTGCCTCTCTTGTTCTAATTTTTAGTCTTGGTTCACTAGGAGTTCTTGGTTAAATTGGTGCTGTTGGGCTGTTTCTCAGTCGTCGAAGTATATACTTATGATTCTGGTGATCTGGTTCGATGGCTGGGCAGCACCTTCTTCTGTGTTCTCAGGTCACGTTTTACTCATTTGTCAACTCCTCAGCTGATCTTGTTTCCTCAGACTTCAAACTGTAGGGATCTGAATCCTCTCCCGGATGGACTTCAGCTGAGCAGGGTAGTCTCACCAACACCTCCAAGTTGTTGGGTTTTGCAGGATCAGCAGCTGGGCCCTGGGTTGGCCTCAGACAGAGTGTTCAGATCCGTTCTGGTTCTGTCCCATGGAGATAGCTTCTTCCTGGGGTGTTGGGATTAAAGGCGTCCCTGTTCCAAGTTCTTGATTAAGAGCTTGTTTTCACTAACTCTTCAGCGGGTAATAGCTCAGTTTCTGGTCTTTATTGCAACTGTGTTTTGGCCGCTGCCCGCCAGGCCTGCCTGCCTCTGCAGGCCGCCGCCGCGGGGCCCCCCCCCTGCACCTGTCTCTATTGGAGATTTTAAGATGTTGGTTTTTGATCTTTTAAGACAAGGCAGCCAGGGATGATCTGGAATGTATGATCCTCCTGCCTATACCTACATGGGGACTGGTATATACTCATGAACCACCAAATCTGGCTCATGTGATGCTGGGGATAGAACCCAGGGCTTTGTGAACACTAGGTAGGTAGGTAGGTACTCTATCCCCTGAGCCACAGATCCTATTTGTAGCCATGGTTTGTGTCTCTTCTCAAGGTGTCTGTGGAGTACCCAGGCAGCCAGGCTGCCATAAAAGCAATCCTTCCAGCAGCCTGGCTAATATTCCTCATCTCAAGGTAGTCAGAAGCCAGGAAAAGATCTAATGGCTGCCAATTAAGACACCAAACCAGAGCGCTGGAGTGGTGTGGGACAGTTGTACACTTTTGAAGGTGTATTTGCTGTGGTTGGTGTAATAAAAAGCTGAATGGCCAATAGCTAGGCAGGCAGTATAGGCGTGATTTCCAGGGAGAGAAAGGAAGAGGAGATGAATCCAGGCACGACAGATGCCAGGAGACATGGAAGAAGCAGGATGGGCTGTACGTGACAGAACAGATGAATGGAAATGGATTAAGGTATAAGAACAAATCTATGCTAAGGCTGAGCTTTCATAATTAATTATAAGTCTCTGTCATTATTCAGGAGCTGACGGGCAAAACAGAGAAAGACTCACTGCACTGGAGAGATGGTTCAGCACTGGCTGCTCTTCCACAGGTACCAGGTTCAATTCCCAGGACTACATGGCAGCTCAAAACTGCTGGAACTGCAGTTGCAAGGAATCTGACACCCTCACACAGACATAAGTGCAGGCAAAACACCAATGCACAAAATAAATATAAGCCATTTTAAAAAGGACAGCATCAGTTTGGTCCCATGAAACCTCCCTCTGGAATCTCTGTCCTTCTATTCCCCTCAACTAGCCCTCAGGTTCAAGCTTTCTGGAATGCATACCAGGTCTCGGGATTGCTGGAGGAGTGGAAGCAGAATCTTTGCCTGCATAGACTCCCCTGCAGGTGCAGGCAGATAGAAAGAAGGGCCCCTGGCTCACCCACACTGGCTACCACAGGACTTCCATGGAGTCAGGAGAGGTCAGACCCTAGAAACTGAGCTCCATTTCATCCACTGCTCCAGCTCAGCAGGTAGACCACATTCAGGCCTGAAGCCTCATCCCTTCACAGGACCACACCTGCTGCAGCATCCTGACCTGCCATCTATGGCAGCCATGCCCCTGCCACACAGCCACAACCCTGAAACCACTCCACCTGAACTGAATTCACCACACTCAAATTTGTCAATGAAGCTTGGTTCATCTGGGGTTCTACTGGAATTCATGGAAGGGGTGGGGCATCACCCTTAATTAAACCTCACACCTGGAGGGTCCATTTCTCCAGATTCCAATATCTCAGCCATCACCAGGAGTGAGGCTCTTTTCCTCACCAAGAGCTTGGGAATCAAATAAATGACTCCAAATTCATTTCTGCTGTGTTGATTCATTAAGTAATTCATGGAGAAGTGAGAATAAAGATTTGCAGTAGTGTCTAGAGTTACTGCCTGGGATTCCTCTTCCTGATAGGCTTTAAACTGTGATGAAATAAACTCCCTTCCTTGCTTTTGATGAGTATTTTCTCACAACAGCAGAGTAGCAAATTAATCTATGTATATGGACTACGGTGTGTCTTTTGCTTGTTGTTGTGAAGCAGGGACTGGATATGGACTCCTGCCTGGTTGAGAACTCCAGTCCTACAAGCATCTCCAGTTCCAAGGTTCCAGACAACTGCAACTATAATGCATGTGTCTTTAAAAAATATAATTTGTTCATAATATAAGCACTGTGAGATGTTTCAATTGATTACTATTTGAAGTTGTACTACTGAGCAATAGTTACAAAAACAGCAGAAATGGCATAAAAAGAGAGACTGTGATGAATGGCATGGAATTGAACACTCAGACATAAATCCACACACATATGAACTCCTACAAGCAGCCCAAAACACATAGTGTAAAAATGACAGTATCTTCAACACACAGTGCTGGTCAAACTTATTTCATGCATGTAGAAGAATCCAAACTGATCCACGCTTATCACATAGCACAAAAGTCAACTCCAAATGTATCAAAGAGGTCAATATAAAAACAGATACAAATACCCTGATAGATGAGAAAATATAACCTTGAGCTCCTTGATGCAGAAAAACTCTCTGAACAGAAAAACATTAGCACACAATCTATAAATAAATAAATAAATAAATAGATAGATAGATAGATAGATAGATAGATTGGACCTCATAAAACTGTAAGGCTTCTGCACAGCAAAGGACAACATCATTAAGACAAAGTAACAGCCTATAGAATGAGACAAGTTTCTTTTTATCAACTACACACCTGTTTTGGGGATAATATCCAAAACATGTAAGAAAAACTAAAAACTAGATATCAGATAAATAAATAATCTTCTTGAAAAATTGGTTGGAGGTCTAAATAGAAATTTCCACAGAGAAACTCAAGTCGCTGAAAAACACTTAAAAAACTATTCACCATCCTTAGCCATCAAGAACATGCCAATCCAAACAATTTACAGATTTCATCTTACTTCATCATAATGACTTAGGTCAATAAACAAGTGACAGCTCCTGCTGGCAAGGATGTGGAGGAAGGGGAACACTCCTCCATTGCTGGGAGGAGTGCAAATTTGTCCGGCCACTATGGACTCCAGTATGGAAGGTTCTCAGGAAGATGTATTGAGGTAATCGAATTAACTCAAGATTCAGCTATACCAATCTTGGGAATATACCCACAAATTGTCACATTGCACTAAAGAGATGCTTGCTGAACCATGTTTATCCAGGTAGACTGTGTCTTCTTCATCCTCTGTGGAAGTCTTATTTTCTTTGCCCTGAAAGAGACACAAATAGGTCAGAGAGAGTCTAACATCACAGGACCTTCCTGGACAAAGTAGGGAAGAGAACCCATCTTGCCTGCTGGGTGGCTGCACTGAGAGGTTAGAGGCACCATGTTGGAACACCAAGGGCTCTCATGATGGTGACTGCAGAGCCAAAGTAAGCAGAGATGAGACACAAAGGCAGGAGAAGTTTTCCTAATTGCAGCGGGTAAGGAGAGCCTGGGAATTGAGTGGAAGACAATGTCTTCCTGGAACATAGAAACTATGGGGATTTTATGCAGGGGCATCTACATATTTTGAGATGTGAGTCAATTCTTGAAGATGCTCATTGAGGAACTATATGACACTTTTAAAAGTTCAAGGTCATGTATCTCATGCTTTTTAGTGTTAAATGAGAGAGTACTATGGGAGCGAAATAACCACTTTGACTGTATCAGTCATGGCACCTAAAATGTAACTTGACACTGCCTGACTAGAGACACATGCTTAAGATCACACTGATGCTACTTGGAGAGGTCAAGGACATGAGAGAGGAATATCAAGATTACAAATGCCATATGACCGACTGGACAACTCTGCTGATGTCCACGCCATTATTTCCTCCCCTTGTGTTTCTATAAATCTGAAGTTAAATAATCCCTGCCTCCTGTAAGTAGATCTTTGCTAACTATTAGACCACACATGAGAAAAATTGGTAGTAGAGTGGCTGGATACAAGAACGTGAGGGAAAAAAATTAAAAATCACTATGTATTTTGCCAAGCCTTGATTGGACCATTGCATGTGACATCACATGGAGTCCAAGTGATGTAAGCTAGATAGCAGCCAATAAAAGGGCGCCACCTAGGCCTGGGTTTTGTGTTTGTACTTCAGAGAAGCAGTTGGTTTTCTGAAGAGCAGTTGGATTCAGTTGTATCTGCTAGATTTGGACTTTTCAAAACCTGTAGGATTCTCAACTTAGTGAGTACATTCCCACATTTTCAGTTTGGGCTTTTGTCTCTTGGTATCTATTCATTGCTTTATTGACATCATTGGTTTGGGTTTTGATTTTTGCCTGTAAGTTCTTTTTCCTCATTTCACCTCATTTTCCTTTTATCAGCTTCTTTTCTTTGTCATATTTCCCTTTGTTATTTTGTAATTTACACACAAAATGGTATAGATTATCTCTATGGCATAAGAAATTTGATCCTGCATTCTCATATCTGAGTATGTTGCATTTTGATCCTATTTACATGCTCTAATTCACTTACCCACACATCGACTGTGACAAGTACTTCCTAATGAGCTAAGGTTCTTCCCTCTGCATGTTTAGGACCCCTAGGAAACAAAATGTGACACTTGTGTTTGTGGAACTGGAATATTTCAAGTAACACTTTCTCTAGTTCCAAATGTGTTCCTCAATAAGGCATTTCATTTTTTTGATGTCTGATTATAGGACTTACCTCAGTGTTGTGTGTGTGCTCTGCTTTGTGTCAATTTGTATGGATGGATGAATCCCCCTGGCTCTGCCTCCCGAGTGCTGGGATTAAAGGCATGTGCCACCGCCACCTAACTGTATTTTTTACATTTCATGAGGGGAGGGATGGAATTGCCAGAGCTTACAGAAGGACAGTGATGCTAGGACAGATCTTCCTTTCAGACAAAAGTTCATTAGTAATGATGGACTAGACACTCATTGGGTGTCTGAAGGGGTTTTATTCCGACCAAAGTATGTCTCCATGAACTTCATGGTTTCTGAGGGGAAAGGAATTGCTTCAATAGCAAGAAGCAGGCTTGGTTAACATGAGAACTATGCTTCATGACAGAGCATGGGATCTTGAATTTAGGCTACTTGGGAAACTCATTGATTGTATTCATGGGGTGGGTGGGAGAGATATGGACAATGTATGACTTTGTGACAGCAATGTATGTTTGCTGCTTCTGGAAAAATAACAGGAGTGGGGTGGGGAGGGATAGCAGCCCTCTCTGCTAAGGGCATTTGTGCTTGGGTTCAAGAATGTGAACAGAAAAAAAACCGATTTAATAATTAATGTAATAATTTAACGGAAAAATAATTTAAAAAATCACTTTGGTTTTTGCCGAGCCTTGATTGGTCCATTGCATGTGACATCACACGGATTCCTTGTGAGGTATGCTAGATACTAGCCAATCAAAAGGCACTGCCTGAGACTGTGTTTGTCTGTACTTCAGAGAAGCAGTTGGTTGGTGGGAGAGCAGTTGGACTCAGTTGTTTCTCATATACTTGACTTTTCCTCTGACCTGTTGGATCTGGACATAGTGAGTTTAATTCCCAAGTTCTCAGTTTGGGCTTTTGGCAATTGGCATTTATTTATTTCTTTATGTACATTATTGGTTTGGGTACTAATTTTTCCCTGTAATTCCTCTTTCTTCATTTCAAGCTATTTTCCTTTTATCAATGTCTTTGTCATTTTTGGCTGTGTTCTTGTGTGTTTTACAAGTTTAGTGTTATATATTAAATGCATAGGATGAGGAATTTGATCATTATTTTGATATTTGTCTGTACAGTACTTTGGTCATATTTATCTGCTGTATTTCTCTTCCCAACTCATTGAATTGGGACCATATACACAGGCTATCCCCCTGCCTGCTCATGACCTGTAGTGAACAAAATGTGACACTTGTGTTTGTGGAACTTGCTGTTTGTAGTAACGCTTTCACTAATTCCAGGTTTCCTCCTGAATTAGGCATTCCATTCCACTGATGTCTGATTTAGGACTTACCTCAGTGTGTTGTGTATGCTGTGTTCTTTTGTTGTTGATGAACCTTGAGTGTTTCTGCTTAAAGACATCTTGATCATGAAGTCTGGTCTTATTAATGTGGTATTGAATTTGATGTGAGCCATTAATTACTCTCATTCAGGATTTTCCAATCTGTCACTCAAGGATATTGCCTGATACTAGGATCTTTTTTAAATGTCTTAAATGGTTCGGCAATTAGGGTAATAATTCTTTTATGAAATGTGCTTGAAAAAAGTGTGCCTTCCCTCAGTTATATGGTCTACTGAAATACTTGTGGATCAGTGCTGCTAGCTGTTGAGATTGGACAAGTTGATTTCCAGTTTGCTGGTTTTGGCTCCTGGGATTTAGACTTGCTGTTTCATATTTATATTTCTGTTTTTACAGTTTTTCTTTATATTTATTTTTCTTCGTACAGTATATCCTGACTGCATCCTCACCTCCCTCCACTGCTCCCAGTTGCCCCTCACCTCCTCTTTCCACCAGATCCACTGTGCTCTGTGTCCCTTTAGAAAAGGGCAGGCTCCAAGGGATAGCAACTGAACACGGAAAGACAAGATGCAATAAGATTATATTAAAATACTTGTTTTTGTTCTAGAAACAATTTGTGCTTAAATTATCAGTTCCCTCATTAAATGCTACCCAATTTTCATTTTTGAAAATTCAATCTTTTATTTTCATGTTTTTTCTCTCAAGTATAGAAAACATTTTCAAAATTACTGGACTAAATTTGAATATTTTTTTCATTTTTCTTTATTAAGAAATTTTCTACTCACTCTACATACTATCCACAGATCCCACCTCCTACCTCTTCCCACCCCCCTGCCCTCTATCACAAGCCACCACACATCTCCACATCCCCCAAATCAAGGTCTCCCATGGGGAATTAGCAGAGCCCGGCACACTGAGCCTAGGCAGGTCCAAGCCCCTTCCAACTGCACCAAGGCTGCCCAAGGCATCACACCACAGGCACCAGATTCCCAATGGCCTGCCCATTCACCAGGGATGGATGCTGATCCCCCTGCCTGGGTGCCTCCCAAACAGTTTGAACCAAACTACCATTTTCCATATCCAGAGGGCCTAGTCCAGTCCCATGGGAGCTCCAAAGCCGCTAGTATACAGAGCATGTGCTTCCTCTAGTGTGACCGCTCATCTCTGCATGTCTTTCCATCATGATGTGGATGTTCCCCTCCTGCAGAATCCCTCCTCTCTCTCATCGATTGGATTCCCGGAGCTCAGCCTGGTGCCTTGCTGAGGATCTCAGCATCTACCTCCATCAGTCATTGGACAAAGGCTCTATGATGACAGGATATTTACTAGACCAGTCACCAGAGTAGACCAGTCCAGGCATCCTCTGTACCACTGCTAGCAGTCCATGGTGGGGTATCCTTGTGGATTCCTGAGGGCCTCCCCAGGACCCTGCTTCTTCCTATTCCCATGATGTCCTCATCTATCATGGTATCTCTGTCCCTGGCTTCCCACTCTGTCCCTGTTGCGGCTTGACCCTCCCATTTCCCTATGTTCTTATCCCTGACACTTTGCCCTCTACCACCACCAACCCCTCCCCCACACCAACACCCAGTCCTCTCATATAGATCTCATCCACTGCTCCTTCTCTGTGTCATCCATGTCTCCCACTAAGGGTTTTTTCTTGTTAGATAGCCTCTCTGGAGCTGTGGGTTGCAGTCTGGCCATCCCTTCTCTCACATCTAGTATCTACTTAGGAGTGAGTACATACTATGTTTATCCTTCTAAGTCTGGGTACCTCACTCAGGATGATATTTTCTAGTTCTACCCATTTGTCTGCAGACTCATGATGTCATTGTTTTTCTCTGCTGAGTATCCTAGGCTTTTTGTTTTTCCATGTAAAGTTAAGTATTGTTATTTCCATGTCTGTGAAGAATTGTGTTGGGATTTTGATGGGGGATTGCATGGAATCTGTAGATTGCTTTTGGTAAGATTGCCATTTTTACTATGTTAATTCTACTTATCCATGAGCATGGGAGATCTTTGCATTTTCTGATATCTTCTTCGATTTCTTTCTTCAGAGACTTAAATTTTTTTTTGTGATATATATTTTTTATTTTACAGTATCATTCAGTTCTACATATCAGCCATGGGTTCCCCTATTCTCCCCCATCCCACGCCCTCCCCTTACCCCCAGCCCACCCTCCATTCCCACCTCCTCCAGGACAAGTCCTCCCCCGAGGACTGTGATCAACTTGGTAGACTCAGTCCAGGGAGGTCCAGTCCCTTCCTCCCAGACTAAGCCAAGTGTCCCTGCATAAGTTCCAGGTTTCAAACAGCCAACTCATGCAATGAGCACAGGACTTGGTCCCACTGCCTAGATGCCTCCCAAACTGATCAAGCCAATCAACTGTCTCACCTATTCAGAGGGCCTGATCCAGCTGGGAGCCCCTCAGCCTTTGGTTCATAGTTCATGTGTTTCCATTCATTTGGCTATTTTTTTTTCAATAATTGAGTAAAACTGAAATTTATTATATGCCACAGTCGTCCTAGGGACCGGGACTTAAATTTTTTAACATTACAGATCTTTCATTTGCTTAGTTAGAGTTAGCCCAAGGTATTTTATATCATTTGTGGCTATTGTAAAGGGTGATGTTTCTCTGACTTCTTTCTCAGCCCATTTATCATTTGTATATAGGAGGGCTACCAATTTTTTTGAGTTAATCTTGTATCCTGCCACCTTACTGAAGCAGTTTATCAGCTGTAGGAGTTCCCTGGTAGAATTTTTGGGGTCACTTATGTATACTATAATATAGTCTTCAAGTAGTAAAAGTCTGACTTATTCCTTTCCAATTTGTATCCCCTTGACCTCCTTTTATTATCTTATTGCTCTAGCTAGAACTTCAAATAGTATGTTGAATAAGTATGGGGAGAGTGGACAGCCTTGTCTTGTTCCTGATTTTAGTGGAATCGCTTTGAGTTTCTCTCCATTTAACTTGATGTTGGCTGTTGGCTTGCTGTAAATTGCCTTTATCATGTTTAGGTATGTTCCTTCTATTCCTGATCTCTCTAGAACCTTTATCATGAAGGGGTGTTGCATTTTGTCAAAGGCTTTTTCAGCATCCAATGATATGATCATGTGGTTTTTTTCTTTCAATTTGTTTATATGGTGTATTACATTGACAGATTTTCATATGTTGAACTATCCTTGCATCCCTGGGATGAAGTCTAGTTGGTCATGGTGGATAATTTTTTTGATGTGTTCCTGGATTTGGTTAGGCAGTATTTTATTGAGTATTTTTGCATCAATGTTCATGAGAGAGATTGGTCTGTAATTCTCTTTCTTTGTTGCATCTTTGTTTGGTTCGGGTATCAGGGTAACGGTAGCCAAATAAAAAGAATTTGGTAATGTTCCTTCTGTTTCTATTGTGTGGAACAATTTGAAGAGTATTGGTATTAGCTCTTCTTTGAAAGTCCGGTAGAATTCTGTGCTGAAGCCATCTGGTGCTGGACTTTTTTTGGTTGGGAGACTTTTAATGACCATTTCTATTTCCTTAGGGGTTATTGGTCTATTTAAATAGTTTATCTGGTCTTGATTTAACTTTGGTATGGGGTACCTATCCAGAAAATTATCCATTTATTTCAGATTTTCCATTTTTGTGGAGTGCAGGTTTTTGAAATATGATCTGCTGATTCTCTGAATTTCCTCCTTGTCTGTTGTTTTGTCTCCCTTTTTATTTCTGATTTTGTTAACTTGGATGTTCTCTCTCCCTGCTTTTTGGTTAATTTGGATAAGGGCTTGTCTATCTTGTTGATTTTCTTAAAGAACCAACTCTTTGTTTCATTGATTCTTTGTATTGTTCTATTTGCTTCTATTTTTATTGATTTCAGCCCTCAATTTGACTATTTCCTGATGTCTGTTTCTCCTGGGTGAATTTGCTTTTTCTTGTTCTAGAGCTTTCAGGTGTGCTGTTAAATCACTAGTGTGAGATTTCTCCAACTTCTGTATGTGGGCTGTATTCTTTATTGCTATGAATTTTCCTCTTAGCACTGCTTTCATAGTGTCTCATAAGTTTGGGAATGCTATACATTTGTTTTCATTGAATTCTCGGAAATCTTTAATTTCTATCTTTATTTCTTCCTTGATCCATTGGTGATTCAATTGGGCATTATTCAGTTTCCATGAAAATGTAGGCTTTCTGTAATTTTTGTTGTTGTTGAAATCCAACTTTAAGCCATGGTGGTCTGATAAGATGCAGGAGGTTATTTCAAATTTTTTTGTGTCTGTTGAGATTTTCTTCGTGACCAAGCATGTGGTCGATTTTGGAGAAGGTTCCATGGGGTGCTGAAAAGAAGGTATATTCTTTTTTGTGAGGGTGGAATATTCTGTATCTATCTCTTAAGTCCATTTGAGTCAAAATGTCTGTTAGTTCCCTTATTTCTCTGTTAAGTTTCTGTCTGGTAGACCTGTCCATTGGTGAGAGTGGGGTGTTGAAGTCTCACACTACTAGTGTATGGGGTTTGATATGTGATTTAAGCTTTAGTTAAAGCTTTTCTTTTATGAATGTAGGTGCCCTTGTGTTTGGAGCATAAATATTTAGAATTGAGACTTCATCTTGTTGGATTTTGCCTGTGATAAATATGTAATATTCTTCTTGATCTCTTTCGATTGATTTTAGTTTGAAGTCTGTTTTATTAGATATTAGGATAGCTACACCAGGTTGCTTCTTAAATTCATTTGATTGGAAAGTCTTTTTCCAGCCTTTTATTCTGAGGTATTGTCTGTCTTTGAAGTTGAGGTGTGTTTCATTTTGCAGCAAATGGATGGATTTTGTTTTCGTATCCATTCTGTTTGCCTGTGTCTTTTTATAGGTCAATTGAGACCATTGATTATTAATAGATATTAATGACCAGTTATTGCTAATTCCTGTTAGTTTTTGGTGGTAGTGTTGTATGTTTCTTTTCTTTGGTATTTGTTGGTGTGGCACTCTCTATTGCCTGTATTTTCATGGGTGTATCTAACTTCCTTAGGTTGGATTTTTCCTTCATTTGCGGTGTATAGGGCTGGATTTGTGGATAGATATTGTTTAAATCTGTTTTTTTTTTTCGACCACCAATGGTACTTTATTCTGGAAATTTCTATGTATTACATAGGTATTAACATCCTTCCTCTCAGCCCCACACCCCCTGCACATCCAGAAAGATTAAAAAAAAAAGATGTCATGTATAAAATCCTCTTACCTCCTCTCTCTAAAGCCCTGAAGAGTGTCCCTGCGTGTGAGCGAGACTCTGGAAGGACTGGCCTTGTGCTCAGGACTGTCAGTCCTTCCCGGGGGCAAATGGTCAGTGCTCCTGCTTCCTCTTCGAGATCCATTTCTCAATCATGACACATTAGCATTCCCCACTTGACACCTCCTTAGCAACTTGATTGCTGGATGCATTTTTCATTTGGCAAAAATTCAATATGGCTTTGCGTGGGATGTTTAGTGTCAGAAGCGGCGGTGTTGATGCTCAGGCTCTGTGGGGAAAATAGAGAGTGTGTGTATTCCTGGAAGAGCACATGTCGGAGGCTGAAAGGGCTGTGCAGTTACCGCCTCATCAACACCGCCTGCTTCTCAAGTCTGTGACATTGGCCGGAATACAAAAGCCCCCAAGGACGACCCTCTGCCTCCTTCTGTTCCGGGGTGTTGGAGTAGGTATGCATGACACCGACACAAGGCACACTATGGCATCGGAAGATGGCTCCCTGGGACCATCTCAGAAGACCTGGGTGTGCCCGAGACAGCATCCCTCTACCCAGAAGGGTATGCCTTAAGGATCTTCACGTCATCCACGGGACGGTCCTGGGAGTTTGTCTCCACTATGCCCACTTGATTCACCATCCCTATGCCCTGGCACACGCGGCCAAAGATGGTGTGTTTGCCGTCCAGCCACTGGGTGGGAGCGAGGGTCACGAAGAACTGGCTGCCATTGGTGTTTGGTCCTGCATTGGCCATCTCAAGGATCCCAGCCCCAGTGAACTTCAGGTCTGGGTGAAGTTCGTCCTCAAACTGTTTGCCGTAGATAGATGCGCCGCCTCGACCTGTCCCTGTCGGGTCACCGCCCTGGATCATAAAGTCCTTGATGATCCTGTGGAATTTGGTGTCGTTGTAGTAGCCCCAGCCAGCCAGCTCTGCAAAGTTCTTGCAGGTCTTAGGCACATGCTTCCAGTACAGCTCCAACACAATGACCCCCATGCTAGTCTCCAGGTAGACTTTGGGCAGCTGCCAGGTGTCAGGGGGGATCGCCGCCATGCTGAGCAAAAGTAGCCTAAATCTGGTTTTATCATGGAATATTTTGTTTACTCCGTCTATGTTGATTGAGCGTTTTGCTGGGTATAATAATCTGGGTTGGCATCCATGGTCTCTTAGTGTCTGCAGAACGTCTGTCCAGGACCTTCTGGCTTTTCTCTATCTTCAACGCCAGAGATCTGCTCTTCTGTATCTTGCAATCTGTTGGTTATGCTTGCATCTGTAGTTCCTATTCTTTTACTCAGATTTTCCACTTCCAGCAGTCCTTAGGTTTGTGTCTTCTTCGTTGTTTTCAGTTTTCAAATCTTGAACTGTTTCCCTCACTTGTTTAATTGCTCTCTTGGCTTTCTTTAAGGGATTTACTGATGTCTCCCGTTGTTTAGTTTGACTTTTCCTCGACTTCTTTAAGGGAAATTTTCATTTCCTCTTTTAAGATGTCGAATATCTTCTTAAAGTCACTTTTATGGTAGATTATTTGTGTTTCTTCTGTGTTGGGATGTTCAGGTCTTGCTGGTGTAGGTTCTGATGGAGCCATATTGGTTTTTATGTTGTTGACTGTATTTTTGCACTGGCATCTACCCATCTCTTTCCCCACTTGGTACAAGTGGTGTCTGTGTCTGAGGGAGCCTCTCTTGGTTTGATCGATACTCTTCGTCCAGTGGGAGCTCTTGGTCTAGTCGGTGCTGATGGACTCTTTGTCTCAGGGAGCAGATCTTAGTTCAATTGGCCCTCCTGCACTTTATTAGTCCAATGGGGTGCTGGTTGGCTCTGTCCTAAATACAGGTTTAAAACATATAATATATATTATGTGTAGTAATATGTATATATATACGTATTATAAATATTATGTGTAGTAATATGTAGATATAAGTTATATATATTATGTGTAGTAATATGTATATATACATATTATATATACATATATAACATATTACAATATTTATAATTGTGTATATTATAATATATGCTTATTATAATGTATAATCCCACTAGTTAAGGCTTAGAATATATTATACTATATAGCATAATCATAATTTAATAATCACAACTCTACAGTAAGTATAATACATTACACTATACACACATTCCCATAAGGGTTTGCACAATACATTTCCATACATGCTCATACTGTACTTGATCATATTCCCCTGCACTACGTCAGTTCCCGACCATGTCTTTGTGACTGATACTGTGACTTTCACACAAGCCTAGCCCTCTCCTTCCTCATGACCAGGATAGACAGGGTAGATCCTGGTTCTGTCTGTGGAGCTGCTTTGTCTCCTGTAGACTCTATCTAGTTGAGCTACTTTCCTTAGAACACAGCAGTTCTCTGGTCTCTGTGCTGAGCATGGATTCTTCCCACAGTCCTTATGTGCTATGCTGTTGTTCCATTTGTTACAATGTTGCTTCTGCCATTCTGACCGTGAACAAAGGGCTCTTTAGTGTGCTGCTGAGATGGGGGGGAAGGATCAGGACTCTGGTTCATGATCTTCACATCTGTGTTCATCAAGGAGAGGAGCTCACACATGCTCCATTCCTTGAGCTTACTTGGTGGTGGGATCAGGCTAACACCGGCACAGGGGTGAGTTTGGATGCGTGCCTTTGCTTTCTCTTTTGGGAAGTATTTTGTACAACCCTGCTCTTCATTCTTCTGGAAAGCTTTGAATGATTCAGGGATCCATGAGATCTGGGCTCCGCCTTGTTTGGAGCTGTTTTGCTGCAAGTCCAAACTTGTCGCTAGTGACTCAAGTGTTTAAGGGTTTTTGTTTTATCTTAATTCAATATTCACACATATCTAAGAATTCCTTTCATAGTCTCTAATTTCGTGGGGTATAAAAACTGTAACATCCATGAAAGACCCTCTGGACTGTAGTTGTATCAGTTACAACATCAGTTTTTCTATAGTGGAATTTGTATCTGATCTCTCTCAATCAGCTTTGTTGAGGGGTTTGCATTGTGGCACATCCTTGAAGAGAAGCAGCTCATTCTTTCAGGGATCTCGAGATTTTCCTCTTCATGCCAACATTACTTATACCAACTCAAATTTTTCCTTGGATTCCTCATCCACTGCTTTGAGTTTGGGTTCTTCTAGAATTTTTATATCCTTGAAGAACATCATTACATTGTTTGGGATGTCTCAGATTTCATGGCAGAGAATTCCAATCTCCAGCCTTCCCTCCTTAAACTGCATTCATGTTTTTCTTTTAGCATTTTGTGGGTCTGAAATTTCCCACAGGATAAAGTGGTTGAATCTGAGCAGAACACCATGGGCAGCCACATGGAAGAGGATATTCTTGAAAAGGATTTCAGGATGTTAATATCTCTAGGGTGTGGTTCCTTCGGAGAGGTGAAGCTGGCCTGCCACCTTCCCACACATACACGAGTGGCTGTCAAGGTCCTTGAGAAAAACACCAACAGTGTGGCTGACATCAGTACTGAAGTGAACATCCTTCAGTCTCTGGAACACAGGAACATCGTTCGATTTTTTCACATGATCGACACACTGTCAACCACTTACGTGATTATGGAGTATGTGGCAGGAGAAGATCTGGAGAGCTGCCTCAGGGCACTGGGCTGTCTGAAGGAGGAGGAGGCTAGAGGGATATTCCGGCAGGTGGTGTCAGCAGTTCACTTCCTCCACCAGAGACACATCGCACACCGTGATATCAAATTAGAAAACATCCTAGTCGATGCAGCAGGAAATGCAAAGCTTTGTGACTTTGGTTTGGCAATTAAAATCATGGAGGGGCAGAAGTTGGAGGAGCCTTGTGGCTCCTTGCTCTATTGGGCTCCAGAGATCTTGGCAAGAAAGCCCTATGATGGACTGGCAGGTGATATGTGGAGCTTGGGTATCCTCCTATATGTCCTGGTCACAGGGCACTTTCCATACATGGAAGAAACCCTTGAAGGGATGCACAGGGTCATCACCACCACATTGTGTCCCATTCCCTACCATCTGTCCAAACCATGTCACTTCATCATTGCCCGACTACTCATGGTCACCACCTGGTACCGATTCACAATCTCTCAGCTTGTGGAACGACCATGGCTGGGCCCCCATTCAACAACATGTACCCCCTGCCACCAAAGAAATCCTGCCCAAGGTCGTGGAGGCTATGTGCACCATCGGCTATACCTGTGAGGAGATTGTGTCATCCCTAACTCACAGGCGAGAAGATAATCATGTAACGGCCACATGCAACATTCTCAAACACCACCTGAGTTGTGGGGACAGCCATCTTCAAGACCAGATGCCCTGGCTAACTCGCAGCCCTGCAGGTCCTGTTCGCCTCCCTCTCCCCTTGAAGAGAGCCAGTTATCCAGCATTTACAAACAGACCACAAGCTGGGAAGAGTCACTCTAAGGTGGAGGGTGTGGAAGAAATAGACAAAACATGTAGAAGCTACACCATGCCTCACAGACTCTCCTTCCTGGAGGCGCTGCCCTGTTCAGACAACACAGTCCCAGAAAGAGATGATCTTGTGGCTGACGTCATCAATACTGCTGCAGACGCCACTGCAGTCAACAGGAATTCTGCTGACCCCCTGCCTGGCAATCTCTCCTCCCCTGAATCAGTCTTGGATACAACACCCACAGGATTTTTGAACCTGGGCTTCTCTGAAGAAGATGCATCCCAGGAGCCAGACATTCCCAGTGACCAGCCCCAGGTGGCACAAACGAAATCTGGATCCAGGCCATTCAGGGTCTGGAAAGTGGTGCGGAAGTGAGTTTCCCATGCACTGAGAGCACTGTGCTGCTGCTGCTGCTGCTGCCTGCCCACCCCAAGGTGAGCCCTGAACCCTTGCATCAGGAGCTGCAAGGAAAAGAGGGACAGGGGGACCTACATGGAGAACAGTAGGTTGGGCCTCACAGATCAATTCCTAAATTTTTTCAATATGCTATTTCAATATCCTTTTTTAAATGAAAAGCTGTACCCACTCAGTAATTCAGATATGTGGTACATTACATGGCAATTTGCATAGCATCCTGTTCATGTAAAGTTCTGGAAGATTGAGGCAAAAGCAGAGAGCATAGCATGGGGACCACAGAGTGGGAAGGAAGACAGGAGAGTTTGTCTAGAGGGGTTAAAGGTTCAGAATGAAGGAATCAGGATGAGAAATATGGCACAGAACTTTTATCTGGCAAAGTCACTAATAGACGTGCTTTCATATTTCTTTCTGCTTTGAAGTGTGAAAAATGAAATGGCCCAATAGAATTCCAGCCCTGTTGAGGAGCCACAGAAGGGATCCAAGACAGATGGCCAGAGCGCCAGCTCCCTCCAACACCCGGCAACAGGCTCCTGCATCGATCCCCCAGCTATGGGGTCTAAGCTGCCACTGGATAAATCCCTGAGTTGACTTTAGCTCCAGCACTATTGTTGGATGAAGAGGTGGTCGGAAGGCAATGTACGCAGTGACTCTCTACCTTCCTAGCTTTGGTTGTGCTTGTCAGACCACTCACAGTGCATGGACAACAGCAGCCTCTACAACCAGGAAATGACTTCACATCAATCTCAGCTGCTCATCCTCTTAGTCACTTTAACCCTTCCAACTACTTCTCTGCCTGCCTTTTGGAAAAACAGTAAGACTTGTGTAAGTCCTGAAGAGTGGACATGGGCGAAGCAGATAAAGGGGACTGTAGTTAGAGTTTTTCTGCCTTGCCCTCAGTCAGGACAAATCTTATCACCCGCCAGTCCCACAGCCGCTCAGACCCAACCAAGTAAACACAGAGACTTATATTGCTTACAAACTGTATGGCCGTGGCAGGCTTCTTGTTAACTGTTATTATAGCTTAAATTAATCCATTTTTATAAATCTATGCCTTGCCACTTGGCTGGTGTCTTACTGGCATCTTCACATGCTGTTTGTCATGTCGGCAACTGGGAGTGACCCCCTTTCCTTTCCTGTTCCCTTAATTCTTCCCTCTGTTAGTGCCGCCTATGCTTCCTGCCTAGCCACTGGCCAATCAGTGTTTTATTTATTGACCAATCAGTAATTTGACATACAGACCATCCCTAGCAGGGGACTAATTGGGAAACAGGATGGAGACCGGTAGAGGGGAAATGAGAGGCGGTGTAGAGGAAGGAGTAGATTCTGTCCCGAGGAACTCCCTGTCAAGAAAGGAACGTGAAGGAGATGTGTGTGTTTCCCTGTGACAGGAGCCATGGACAAGCTAGAGCAGGAAGAAACCTGCCCTGAAGTGCAGAGTGGGAGGGAGCTGGGAATAGCCCGCAATGAGGGGAGAGGGCCTGCTCCGATGGTTCCTGGCATGTAACAAGGCACACAAGTAGGATGCAGTCTCGGAAATAACATCCTGTTCTTTCCTACAGATCCAGGGTGCAGCAGGAGAATGAAGCAGCACTATTGGTCAGTGGAGTCCCGTCCTCCTCAGTGCTGAGTAAGTCTTGTCGTTTAAAGTCACTAAGAGAGGCCCTTTCCTGATTCTTTCGGGTTTTATTTGAGAAAGTGAAATGGCCTATTTGAACAACAGTCTTGGTGTGGTTACGTGCAACAGGAGGGATCCAGGCTGGAAATCTGTGTCCTGTGTGATGATATGTTAGGGCTACAGGTTCCAGTATCCATCCTGCAGGTTAGGGTCTCAGGTGCCATCTTCCCCATCCTTCCCCTCACTGCTGCCCCTGCACTGTTGTTGAACATCCGGGAGAGTCAGGTGTAGAATCGAACCAATGAATGTCTAAATCCCTCATGGTTCCTGTGGGCCAGGGTTCCAGGGCATCTAAAAGGGCTGCCTCTGTCAACAGGACAGACTTGCACACCGATCTCAGGCTTCCCTCATCCTTGATCTCTTCATCACCTCCAAACTGCTTTCTGACTGTCTTTTAGAAGAACAACAGCAACTGTAAATCCACTGGGAGATGGGAGAATGGAGATAAATGGAGGAACAGGGGAAAGGAGGTGGAGAGCATGAAGAGGAAATGAGAGGACCTGTGGAGAGCGGCAGAATGTGTCTAGAGGAGATTACCTGAAATGAGTCAGGTGAAAAGGATGTTGTCCTGGGTAGGGGACATGAGGAAGTGAGACCAGGAACAAATGTCTCAAGCAGAGGAGAGTGAGGCTCTGGATTCATCCTTGGCACTGTATTCAGGCATGAGGAGGGAAGACCCTGTTCTGATCATTCTTAGCATATGTCAAGGTAGAGAACTATGAGGCTGCTTTGGAAAGGGATTCCCATTCTGGTTGTCTGATGAAGGGTCGGTTAGGGTGGCTCCATCATTCAGTGGGGTCCTCTTCTGGTCTTGTCTGACATGGCCTTTGGCAGATCTGATGACATCATTGTCATTGTCTCCACAGCCTCCTTTACCCGGGCTTCCCATGTTGCCTCCCACCTCCTAAGAATCTTGCATCATTTTCCCATGTCATGGAAGGATTTATACCTGATATTTGACCTTACAATAACATTGTTCTGCTCCAGCGTGGGAAGGTAAGTTGGCATTGCCATGCCTGATACTGAGTGTTGCCTTTACAAGGCCAGAGCCACGGGACTTCTCTATGACCAACGCCCACCTCTGGGGTCAGGGTTACAAGCAAACCTTGATAATCATGGATCTATTTTTTTTTTTTTTTTTTTTTTTTTTTTTTTTTTTTTTTTTGGTTTTTCGAGACAGGGTTTCTCTGTGTAGCTTTGCGCCTTTCCTGGAACTCACTTGGCAGCCCAGGCTGGCCTCGAACTCACAGAGATCCGCCTGGCTCTGCCTCCTGAGTGCTGGGATTAACGGTGTGCGCCACCACCGCCCGGCATCATGGATCTCTTGATGACAGTCACTGATGCAGTGTGAAATAATGGTCAGTGTAGTGTCTGAACTGATTTCCAGGATACCTTTCTCTAGAGAGCAACTCACTGATTTGGCAAGAGAAAATGAACTCAACAGGGACTCCAGGGTAATAATCTGTGTGAATCATGCACCTGAAGGTAAGATTGAGTACAGTAAGTATCTGTTGGTGGTAGAAGATGAGTCTCTGAAGCCTGAACTTGATGTGCTAAAAAAGATCCCATGAAGTGCCCTGTGCCAGGATCCATGACACACAGGAAAGTTATCATTGATTTGCTCAACTGAAGAGCAATGGGAGACTGAGAGACTGCAGAGGTGTGACAAGGGAGGAACCAGCTTCTCTGCTGAAGTTGGTTGGCTTCCAGCTCCATTCTGACCGTCTGATCCTGGCCTGTTAACAAACACTGATGCATATTACAGGCTTTGGCCAGATCTTTCCAACAGGATGATAGCCAGCTTGGTCTGTCACTTACTTCTAGATCCCTGACCATCTGGTGAGTCCCATGTGCACACAGACCCAGTCAGTTTGATCAGAGAGAGAAATTTTCAGTTTGGGGGTTATCACCTGGTGTCAGGCTGTGTCTGTGGCACATCAGTGAAGGCAGAGTTTTAGTCATGGTTGAGGAGTCTCTTGTATTCTGGAAATGAGATAGGGAAATTTCCTGAATCCTAATTTTATAGTTATTTGGGGTTTTTTTTTTTTTGAGATTGGGTCTCACTCTATAGCCCTGGCTATCCTGAGAAACTCTGTGCAGAACATGCAGTTCTCAAACTCACAGTGATGGACCCCCTTCTCTGCTTCTTGAGAGCAGCGTTTACAGATGTGGACTCCCATGCCTGTCTTCAAGTGCTGCATAGCATCCATGGTAAATTCCTGCAAACATTTGAGGCAGAAGGAGACAATCCTGTGCTTCTTTCATCCTGACAGGGTCAGGGACTGAACTGAAGGTTCTGTCATTCAGGATGGACTACAAACAACAGCAATTCATATTCTAACCCTCAGAATAGAAGTCCATGTCCACCAGTGAACAGGTACCTGCAGGTGAGAATTGCTATCATGCATTCTTCTGGGGACCCTGGTCAGTGGGCTGGAGGAGGTATGCCCTAGTTATACATTTTTGTAAACAAGGCACAGAGCATGCAAAGGCTACTTTCTAAACCTTTTTCTCAGAATTCCCACTGCAGTCCAGGCACACATCCCATGACTTCAACCTGACCAATCAGGAGAGTCCAGATTGGCTACCTGGTCTGATGGATTGAGTTCTTGCCATTTGAGCCATGAGATCACAGCTGAGGACTCAAGGTGGATCACTGAGACAGCTGGTGCCTGTCTTGGGATGTTGAAGGCAGGGCTTTCACTTTAAGGACACCAATGGCAGAGGCAGTGCACGAAGCCACAGATTCTACATTGGAGCTTCCAGTTCTACTCATCTGACCCCCAGATTCTGTCTGTTTGGCTGCTGACTTCCATGGTTAGTCTTACCCATGGGACCCAGAGAGTTTTCATTACTTGTCAAAACCACTTTGAACTGTGTTTTATGCCAATCAACCTTGTTCATACTCCCAGGTAATTGAGAGCCTAGGGCTGCAGGTTTCTTAATTCAGATCTAACTAGGATTCTGTGCACTCACTCTTGACATTCTGTGATGGGAGAACGGATCAGCCCTCCCAAGAACATTGTGGACCATGCCAGGAAGACCACTGTGCCAGTGTTCTGTTAATCATCTTATGGCCCCTACCAACCTCCAGATTTTGTATATGAAAGAAGATAGTGATATTTGTCCTTTGGGACACACCTGTCATACATAACACATTCATGCTCAGTTGTATCTGTTTTCTGAAAAATATCTAAATTTCATTCTTGAGGGTGAGTATGTGTTCTTGCCCTGTATGCTCTTCCTCTATTTACTTATTATTTCTCTATTTATTTACTCATTATTCACTCATGTATTCATTCCATGTCTTTTATATCCGGTAACTTGATCACTTCACATACTTCCTCGATCACTACACCTGCACCAATAAAACAATATTTAAAAGAAAAAAGGAAAAGTAAGAGAATATTAAAAGGAGAAGACATAAAGATCTCCTGATGGAAGCTGCAGTGACCGAGTGTGACAGAGAGAGTCACACTGTGAACCTCTGTCCACATATCTTCACTTGTCAGTGCTCATTGCACAGTCACTGGTCTGCTTCCAGGGTTTCTCCTACACTAATTTTGTATTTGATAGACCTCGTGTTTCTACTCCACTAATTTTGTATTTGATAGACCTCGTGTTTCTACTCCACTAATTTTGTATTTGATACTGTCGTCTGTCCTTTGCAATTGACACGTTAACTTGTTTCACTGTGTGGATATGAAAATTTAAAACTCTGACTTCAAAATCACCAGAGCCACAGTACAAACCTGCTTCTAAACAAAGAGACAAAGTTGATCTGGAGATGGAGAGCAGAAGATGAAAGCCAGAGATGGCAGAGGCAGCAGGAAGAGTTGACTAAGGGAGGGATTTGGATAGGAGAAGAGAGAGAGGAGAGGGGAACCATGAGGAGAGAGATGTACAGTAGGTCGAGCTTAAGTGTTGCATATTTCAATTTCCCCTAGAGTTCTTTCACATGCCCTTTGTCTTTAAAGTGATGATTTCTATACATCAGGAGACACAGGGTGCGGACTCCAGGTGTGGCCTGAGACAGCAGAAGTAGGAGCTCTGCAGGAAGTCCAGATGGCAGTGTGCCCACTTCCCCAGCATAGAGGGTCTCTGTCCAGCACAGGAGGAGGTAAGCCAACTACCACAGGATTCTCTCCAGGAAACCTTCATTATCAAGGAAATACCGTCCAGGGCTGGTGTTTCACAGCATCCTTGTTGAGGGGGTCATGAGCCAGTACCAGGTACAAGCTACCCATGCCTGTGCACACGCTGTGGACCAGTCTGCAGGGAAATAACTAGCACTACTCATTAATCTGTCTGCCTTAGGTTGTGAGGTCCTAGTGAAATGTTTCCCCACATGAAGGAAAGGGAGCTCCTTCCTCTCCATCCTCTTCCTCCTTCCCTGCTGTTGTATTTGCAGCCTTCAAGTATCCTCGTGTCCAGTCCATCAGAAAAGACACAATTCCACTGCATGCTGGTCTAGTTTATGTGTCTGTGAAGGGGCCTCACTGTAGGGAGTTTTTATCAGAACCATATTTGTCTCCTAACAAGAGAGTGACAGCAAGCTGGAGGAAAATGGGTACCACATCGGATGGAATGCAGAGAATTTGCTCCACTTTGAAGTGAGTGGGCCTTACCTAGCCTAGGACACAGTGGTCAGAGTTTGGGTCAGCACTCTTAAAACTTTGTACCCAGGTCCCACTGGGTACAGTAGTCAGGCCTAGCCAGCCTTTTTGACCTTATAGCTATGTCTTTCCGACAGGCTTTCTGCTTGCTTTTCCTGCTGGGATAATTGTCTAAAGGGTTGTCAGGTGCACATGACAGGCAGACAACGTCTATGTCTCCATGCAGTGAAGGATGGCCACTCTGATGGGGATGAATGTCAAGGCTCATCTATGTGCAACACATGGCCGCAAGCATCACTGAGATCACTACATAACAGTCTGTAGTAGATGCTTAGTTTTTGGTTTCTGGTCTAAACTTGTTCTGGCTTAGAGGTTAGGAAGAATGAGGCTTCCCAAGCAGTCCTGCCTCAATCCCAAGGGTAGGTAGTCATTGAGCTTGTGTTACAGAGGACCAAACAGAGAGAGAGAGAGAGAGAGAGAGAGAGAGAGAGAGAGAGAGAGAGAGAGAGAAGGTAATAGCTGAGGCATGGCTACAAAGGGATATGGAGATAACTTGATATGGTGGCAATCTCTTCTCTGATCCTAACAAAATGAAGAGAAACAGTTTGAGTCAAAGATTGGGAACATCTTTGATTCAAACAGGGTTTCCCTGTGTAGCTTTGCAAGATGAAAACTTCAATGTGAACTTTCTATATCAGTGGCCACTGCAGGGAGAAAATGGTGGCTTCTAGATGGTTATATGAGAGAAGTCATGATATGATGAGGTTCTAACACTTAACACTCTCCTTGCCCCACTGCCTGCCTCCTGGAGGCAGCAGGAATAGGTGCAGAGAATACATGCTATTTGTACCAATATCTTTCCACACACTGCCCCAAAGTTCCTCAGTGATGCTCACCTCCCAGCGGAGAAAAGTGAGTCCTAGTGATGCTGGGTAGGTTGCTGTTGTGCACAGAGCCTGACTGGTTGGAACTGTTTAGATTCCTCTCAGAACACTGACACAGATAGGATGACTAGGGTGGGGTGACAGCCTGTGTCTCTGTCGTCTCAGAGGTTAACTCCAGAACTCTCATTGACCATCCTTTTCTCCTCAGTTCTGCAGGTTCTGTTGGATATGTTCAGACAAAACTCATCTTCACCATATGCGCATCCTGTCTCATCTAGGCAAGTTTTCAGTGAGCTGGGTGTAGGGAGCACAGCACCTAGAAACAGACATGTTGGTGGAAACACTTTTCCTTCTTGATCCTAGGGCCTGTTTATGGGACAGTAGTAGAGCAGCTAGAACAAACCAGTCCCTGCAATCAGGGCTTTCCCAGGAGACCCCACTGAGTTCTCCCTCAGGAAGGTCACATAGGAAGAAAAGGGACATTACTGCTGCCTCATTATGTCCTGAACTCCACCAGAAATCAACCAGCTATTTTCTGAAAGGCCACAGGTCTAGGGTGTGGAAGGAGTTTTCTGCCGGCCTCATCTTTGGTCTAACATAAGCATTTTCTCATAGGTGCCTGGCCATATCCCTAGTCTTGGAACCCAAGAATTCCTGACCTGAATATGTGCACACTTACCATGAGTGACATGGAGGGAAAAGAGCACCTCTCACCTCTCCTACTTTGCAGGCTAGCATGGCATTGTCGGAGCTCCAGAGGAACTCAGAGATTCCACACAGCAACAGGAGGCCATGCTGTGGAGGACAATGACATGGTTTCTCTTCCACCATCCAGCTACAGACAAGGACTCCAAGTTAACAACAAGAACTGTGGAATCTACAGGAGCGGCCCCTTGTGAAAGCCTACCATGGGTACTTACTGTTCAAGCCTTGCCCAACTTAGACCCCTTTGCATTTTGACAGTTTGGAAATTCTCATATACCTCTGTGTCTTTGCAGATAGTCCAGAAAACCTGCCTGACCATGTAAACAAATATCTCAGAGGAACCTTGGGAATTAAATGTGCTTCCCTTCCTGAACTGTTGAGTGGATTCGTGAGAAGGGCAGTATCCATGGACCACCTGTCCCAGGCCTCCACTAACAGGAAGAAGGAGAACTTGAGGTCATACCCTCAGCCCATCTTTCACTGGTATTAGACAGAGACAATTTTCAAACAAATACTGATGCACTTAATTAGAATAACAACATAATTTCTATAAATTGGCATTCAGAAAGTTTGACCCCTGGAGGAGAGAAATCTGAAGCTATATGAGCTCTCAGGTTCTACCAGTTGTTATTCTAAAGGTAACAGATGCTTGCACTTCATCTATACACTCAGCAAAATCCAGTCTGATGCTCAAACACAAGATGTAAAAACCAACTGGACCTAAACCTAGAAGAGAGGGCAGAGGACAGGAGAGATTCCTGCAGACCATCATCTTCTTCTTCCAGGACTACCCACCAAGTCTCAAAGATCCACAAAGGGCTACAGGGAAGTAATGGAGACTAGACACATGGAACAGAACAGAAAGTTAAGTAACAGACCCAGTGAAATCCTGCCAGCTGATTTTCTCATAGTCAACCAGGGAAATCAAGGCAGAGAGAGTGGCTTGTCCACAAATGACTGCAGAAGAAGATTTAAAAACAAGAATAAGGAACCCCTCTTAAAAAAAAGAAACATGGGCCGGGCGTTGGTGGCGCACGCCTTTAATCCCAGCACTCGGGAGGCAGAGGCAGGCGGATCTCTGTGAGTTCGAGGCCAGGCTGGGCTACCAAGTGAGCTCCAGGAAAGGCACAAAGCTACACAGAGAAACCCTGTCTCGAAAAACCAAAAAAAAAAAAAAAAAAAAAAAAAAAAAAAAAAAAAAAAAAAAAAAAAAAAAAAAAAAAAAAAAAAAAGAAACATGGGCTGGAGAGATGGCTCAGCCGTTAAAGGCTAGGCTCACAACCCAAAATAAAAACAAGAAACATGAACACAGTCACCATTTCAATTGACCCCAAATACAAACACTATAATGTTCACATAAACTTATAGAAGAGGACTACGTAAGTTCCTGCCTTATAGGAAGGAGGAAGGAGAATAACACAGAAGAACTGCGGACTCAGGAGCCCTGCTGCCAACAGCCATGAATATGCAGAGGCAGGAGCATGGCTGGAGAAGAACACTCCCCAGGACCTCTAGAGAGAGCTTGGCCCCTGACACACCCCAGAGGACAACAAATCCCTGCCAGTGAACGCTCTGTGTCTGTGAGGAGGTGGAGGCGTGTGTGCTGTGTGGTGGACTAGTGCTGAAACCTATCCCGCTGTGTGGGATGGAGATGAGCTGTCCAGCAGATCTGATAACAGCACTGTGTTGATGGTCCAATCGGCTGGGGAAAGCAGCAGTGCTGACACCTCGATACTCACATGTGCTACCCATGCCCCTCCTCTTGTTAACATTGTACATACAGTGTCAGTGTAAAGACATGAATGACACCCCTCACCCACACTCACCACATAGTTCTCTAGATATTAGTGCTAGATATTCAACTCCCTGCTGCTGTCCCACACACAATGCTAGATTCTAGACCATGCTAGACATACCTCCAACCACAGAGTACTAAGACATGGGGAAATGTTGGACACTTGACCTCCTGACAAGGACACACAGTTACTGCTTGCTTCAAACACTCATGGATTCTTCCTGCACAGACACACAACACTAGGTATAATGCAGCACGGGACACTACAGCCTTACCACCTCACTTGTACTACCAGCTGTCAAACCAGATAAACAACCCCTACATCACACACACACACACACACACACACACACACACACACACACACAAGCACACACACACACAAGCACACACACAGCCTCTAAGACACTTACTTCTAAGTGTGGGCCATGCATGACTTCCAACCAAATCACACATTGACTGCTAGGTATCAGGCCTTCCTGAACAAACACCCACACACGCCTCACATGTATTCCTAGGTCTGGATTCCGAAATTCATCCACATAATTTTTTATTGACAGCTATTTATCAGGCCATACAGAACACTCTCTTGCCACTGTACCCAAATACTCTCTTAGTATTGGACTCTACATGACACCCTAATATCACTGAAATTTGACATACTCTGCTAGAGTTCAGGCCCTCTGGAATATCACACCCACCACAACAATCTACAATATTAGTATCAGGTCCCCTGGACACTACAGTCCATCAACTCATATATTCCTGTTGGATATCAGACCTGCTGGGCCTTACAACACTCCATGGCAACTCTTAAGAGGCTAGCCGAAAGACCTGGAATGCACACGTCACCCTGCAACTACCCCACATGCACTGCTAGGTGTCAGGATGTTCTGAGACCCTAACACCCTCACACACACTCTTAAGTGTCAAGCACACTTGGACATCACACAGCACACTGCCAATCTACTTCAAAATGAATGATCAGACCTTGTCAGACACCAGCTCACTTACAAGCTAACACATACAACGTAGGGATTGTGCAAGCTTACACCCTGTAATTCCACTGCTCTCTCTGACATACAGTGTTATCAAATCTCCACCCCTGTGACTACACATCCAAACATCAGTTGCAGTATGATCTCATACGCCACATTAATCGACAGCCACCAGACCAGGCCGGGAACTTCTCCCCCTGTAGGTCTAGCATGATATCTAAAAATTCCATTTCTGGACATCCTTCTGTGGAAGACACACCCACACTGCTAGGCATCAGCTTCTACTGGACTCCTTCCTATGCTGTACAATGTGCTGGGTCTCAGGCTGTACTGCTAGTTACTGAGCCATGCTACACATTAACCCCTTTTAAACCATAGTGCAAATAAAGTGCTGTGTGTCAGGTTCATTTGAATACCAGGTTCTATCACACATGCTAGGTATCAGAGAAGGTTGACACCCACCCTAACCCTAGATATATACTACTGACCCAATGAACACTGCAATTTTAAAGGCTCTGCTATAAATCTCTACAACTGACATATGAAAGACACACCACTCTGTGCAGATTTCAGTCATGTGTACTGAAGTATATTGTATGCATATACAAATCCTGGCTTCAAGCCTTACCCAAAATAGCACCATTCTGTTGACACCACACACTACTAGACAGTGACTGGGTGTAAACTGGGCTGAAAATTAGCAGGGCTTTTGGGGCAGCAGGTTGGGTGCAGGAAGAGAAACTTACTGGATGAGGCCTGTTATCATGCACAATATCTGGTTGGGACTGGGGAGTCCTGAGGATGAGATACAGAGTAGGGCACCCAGGCCTCAGGCAGGTGTCCAGCAAAGCCTGAAACCAAGCAGTGCATTTCCGGCTATGTGGCAGGGGTAGGAGTGTCCAACAGGGCCTGGTAACTAGTGGTACATGGGTGGGTTGGAAGCAGGCCTCGGCGGCAGTAACTAGTAAGGCCTGTCACGGGGCAGTTCCTGATAGTGGGATGAGTCTCTGTGGGAAAAGCAGGGGGATGCCCTGCAGTGTGTCTTATGACACAACAGTGTGTGCTCGGTGACATCAGTTGGGAGGTGTCTAGATTCTTTAAGATATGACATCTAGCAGGCTATGTAGGATACCTGTGGGTTTCCAGCCAGGCCTGTTCAATAGTAGTCTGCATGGAGCTGTGCTAAAGTTGATGATGTTATGTGGAAAATTTGTGTGTGTGTGTGTGTGTGTGTGTGTGTGTGTGTGTGTGTGTGTGTTCGCGTGCACTTGTATTTGTGATTGTTCAGAAAGTGTGCTGCATTGTCTGGAGAGAGCAGTCAGTGACTAGGTAGATAGAACTCCAGGGTCAGTACGGTATTAATGAAGTTGACCAGAATGTATTTTCAAGATATGGACTTGAAGGATTTTGTAGAATAAGGGTATAAAACAAGATATATGGAACTTGACAAATATAGGTCTGGGGGAAGAATTTGACTTAATTTTTAATGTATCGAGAAGCCAAGCTTTTTCTTTGTCAGGAAGACTAGGTATCATCGTCTGTAAGGTGTCCATACACTTAAATTGAACCCACCCCCACATTGCTAGGTATCAGGTGCTACTAGGATTCCTGTCTTCTACAGCCAGAGCCAAACTCACATGCCTAGGTGTCAGGTCCTGCTAGGTCAACTCTCCATTCAAGAAAATGCTCCTCTGCAGTTAGGAAGCATGTCCTCCAAGAGATCAACAACGCAATGGCTAAAGCCCCATGTACAGGACTGGGTATCTGGTCTTTCTTAGTATCCCCTCACCTACAGCCACAGAGGCCATACACAGCCGCCATATACATATAACACAAGTGTCAGGGTCTAGTATTTATCTCTTCCCTTACATACACCACATATACATACACGGTTAGGTCACATTCCTGATAGGAATCTCCTCAGCTACAGCAGTGCCACTCACCCAGAGCTGGGTGTCAGATCCTGCCAGGTACCTCTTCCCCTACACCCAAAGGACCATACAGTTACACTGCTAGCTTTCTAGTACTGGTACCCCTATCCTATTGTCAAATGCCTGGTGCACAGTTACACACTCACTAACACACTCAGGCACACATGCTTGTATGATCCCATGCCGTTCTCATGAACACTCATCCAGTGTCATGTCCTTCAAGGTCTCCCCCATTCAGCCAAAGCCCTGTTTACACACAGTCATCTATGTGCTGCCCTTCTAGTTGTCCTTCCCCTACTGCCGCACACACACACAGAGACAGAGACAGGCAGAGAGAGACAGAGAGACAGAGAGACATACAGAGTCCGAGGTCAGGTCCTGCTGTTCCCACTCCATAACAGACAAAGCTGTCTACTCAGTTCTAGGTGTCAGGTCCTGATACATACCTCTTTTCCTGTATTCAAATACTCTTACACAGCTAGGTTACCAGTATGAACCCCCTCCCCTATAATCAAATCCTAGGTACACAGTTATACACTCAAACACACTCAGGCATGCATGCTCCTACAAATGCCTTCACAATCCCAGTGCACTCTCACCTAGGTCTCAGGTCCTAGAAGACAGACACCATACAAGGAAAGACCCACGTATCCTTCTAGGTGTTAAGTCCTGTGAGGTAGAGGTATCTACCATACAACACACAAGCACACATATATCTCTAGGTGTTAGGTCCCGTGAGGTGTCCCACAGAGAGCCAAAGCCCAAAGCCTACTAGGGGCCTCTCCTGCTAGGTGTCCATTATCTACAGCCATTCTCTCTCTCTCTCTCTCTCTCTCTCTCTCTCTCTCTCTCTCTCTCTGTCTCTCTCCCCCTCTTGCTTTCCCTGTTGTCTCATAAACACACACACACACACACACACACACACACACAAATATGTTTATACATATACATCTAAGCCCATGTCCTTTTAGGTATACACTTGCCTAGATCCAAAGACTCCCAAATACATGCCATTTGACTGGTATTTCAAAGTATTGCCTCCATTACAGGCAAAGCCACCCATTCATCCACAAGTACACACACACACACACACACACACACACACACACACACACACACACACACGCTGTTATGTGGAAGGATCTGTTAGATTTCCAACTGCATTAGAGCAAAAGCCCTCCAAACAGGGCTGTGTCAGCTTCTGCTAGGTCCATTCTTCCTACAGCCAATATTCCTCTTACACAGCTAGGTATCATGAGCTCCTGAGATCCAAGCTACACAATAAAGTCCCATGCACAGGACTAGGTGTCACATCCTGCTAGGAACCCCCTCACCTTCAAAAAACACCCCTGATACAGCTCTCATATTCATATAAGGCAAGTGTCAGATCAGGTATTTATCTCTACCCTAACAACCAAAGACACACATACACAAACATGGTTAGATTTTAGGATCTGCTAGGTACCTTCTCCCCCACAGCAACACACCAGGTTCACACACACAAACATACAAACACAAGCATGCACATATGCACATATGCAAACAATCATGCATGCAGGCCTGTTGGAACCCTCTCCAGGCTGTGAGTCCAAGGAGCTTTTCCCTAGCCCCATGAACAGAGCTATGGATTTAGGGGAGGGCTGGGACTTGTCACCTACCTCAGAGTGTGTGGCATGTTCTAGAAGTGGGGGATTCTCTTTTGGACCTGACAAGTTGTCATGTGTGTGTTTGTAGCTTTAACTGTAAGGGTGGGATGACAATGTTACCTTTGTTCAATAGCCTTGTCTATGGGACAGCCAGGGCTACATAGAGAGACCTTGTCTCAGAAAAGGAAGAGGAAAGAGTGAGAGAAAGAAAGAAAGAAAGAAGGAAGGAAGGAAGGAAAGAAAGAAAGAAAAAAGAGAGAAAGAAAGAAAGAAAGAAAGAAAGAAAGAAAGAACGAAAGAAAGCGAGAGGAAGGAAGGCAGGAAGGAATGAAGGGAGAGAGAAAGAGGAGAAAAAAGAAAGAAAGGAAGGAAGGAAGGAAGAAAGAAAAAGAAAGAAGAAAGAAAGGATGGGAGAAGGAAGGAAGGAAGGAAAAAGAAAGAAAGGAAGAATGAAAGGTTAAATTAACCTAAAAAAAAAAAAAAAAAAAGAAGGAAAATGCCCCTACGAACTTGTCCACAGGCAATCTCATGGAAGTGTTTTCTCAATGGAGAATCTCTCTTCCCAGATAACCCAGCTTGGGGTCAAGTTGACAAAAACCTAATCAACACAGATAACTTTAGCTACAGGCTTTGCTGCCTTTGACCTTGTAGGTGTCCAAACATGGAAATTAAATAAGCTTGCCTTCTTCTCTAAGAGCTGTGGTCTTGGTTATTGCTCTCTTCATCTGTGGGCTGTCCTGGGCTGTCTTTCCTGAAACAGGTGGGGCTTCCTTAGAAGCCAACTTTATTTAGTTCGTTACTGTTAGCATCCTTACTTCCAACTCAGTCTATCACAATTAGCTACATCAGCAGCAAGAACATATATAAGGAAGCATGGTGTTAACTCGGCAGTGGTAGTGCACACCTGTAATCCCAGGTCCCAGGAGGCAGAGGCAAGTGGAACCTCCAGATGTGAGGCCAGCCTGGTCTATATAGTGAGTCCCATTATAGCCAGGGCTACACAAAGAATCTCTGTCTCAAAAAACTAAATTAAAAAAAAAAAAAAAAAGGCATTAGATACTTTTCCAAATAGCCCGAGTATGAATCCTAGCACCCACGTCTGTAACTACAGGTCATGAGAATATATGGATTCTTCCTGGCCTCTGAAGACACTGCAAGTGTGTAGTGCACAGATAGACAGACAGACATGCAGGTGAAACATCCATTCACAATAAGTGAACATATCTCATTCTGATTTCATAACAATGTAAAATAATTTTCAAATTTGAATGTTGGTCTTAAATATTCTCTCTTCAAACTTAGAATACCTCTTTGTCCAAGTATACCAGGGCACCTGTCACCCATGCACGCAGATACAATCAACAAGAGTTCTGCAGATGGACACAAGGCAGCTTTCTCCAGCCACAATGGAGATCATGAGATCCTGTGACCCATCGTGTTCCCATCTGATGTTCACTTCATTCCACCAAATTGGGTTTCCTTTCAGCTGCGGCTGCCATCAAATGATAGTCAGCACTTTCCCTGAGTACATACACACTATAAACACACACACACACACACACACACACACACACACACACACACCATTTCCTGCCTTTTAGCACACTTTTTTGTTGGAGATTTTAAGATGTTTGTGTTTGGTTTTTTAAGACAAGGTTCCATGTATCCATTCATGGAGAAGTAAGAATATTTAGGATAGTGTCTAGAGTTCTGGCCTGGGCTTCCTTTTCATGATAGGCTTTAAATTGTGATGAAACAAACTCTTTGATCCCTTTCTTGCTTTTGGTCAGTGTTTTCCCACAGCAGCAGAATAGCAAATTAATCTATATGTATCTGGACTTTGGTGTGTTCTTTTGTTTGCTGTTGTTTGAAGCAGGGACTCGATATGGACTCCTGCCTGGGTGAGAACTTCCAATCCTATTGTCCAAGCATCTCCAGTTCCAAGGATCCAGGCAACTGCCACTATAATGCATGTGTCTTTAAAAATATGATTTCTTCATTATATAAGAACTGTGGGAGGAAGCATTAATCCCTAATTGAAGTTGTATTACAGAGCTATAGTAATTAAAACAGCATGGTATTGGCAGAAAAAGAGACACTGTGATGAATGTCATAGAATTGAAAATTCAGACATGAATCCACACACCTTGGAAAAAAAGCAGCCCAAAACACAGTGAAAAAATAACACTATCTCAAAATACAGTACTGGTCAAACTTGTTTCCTTCATGTAGAAGAATCCATATTGATCTACACTTATCACATTACACAAAATCAACTCCAAATACAACAGAGACCAATACAAAAACAGATACAAATAAATTGATAGATGAGAAAATATAACCTTGAGCTCTTTGACACAGAAAAACTCTCTGAACAGAACACCATTAGCACAAAAACCAAACATACATACATACATACATACATACATACATACATACATACATATACATCCATACACAGTAGACCTCATAAGACTGTAAGGCTTCTTTCTGCACAGGAAAGGACACCATAATTAAGACAAAGTGGCAGCCTAGAGAATGGGACAAGTTTCTTTTTGTCAATGACACACCTTTTAGGGGGATAATACCCAAAACATATAATGAAAACTAAAAACTAGATATCAGATAAACAAATAACCAGAAAAATTGGTTAGAGGTCTAAACAGAAGTTTCCATAGAGAAACTCAAGTATCTGAGAAACACTTAAAAGATATGTTCAACATCCTTAGCCACCAAAGACATGCCAATCCAAACAGTTTAGATATTTCATCTTACATCATCACAATGGCTTAGGTCAATAAAATGAGTGACAGTTCCTGCTGGCAAGAATGTGGAGCAAGGGGAACACTCACCCATTGCTGGTAGGAGTGTAAATTTGTTCAACCACTATGGACACCAGTGTGGAAGGTTCTCAGGAAGATGGGAATCAAATTATCTCAAGATCCAGCTATACTACTCTAGGGAATATAACCAAAAATTGCCACATCCCACTAAAGAGATGCTTGCTGAACCTGCCTCTGCTGGGCCACCGCTCCTGTCTGCCTCTACCAGTCGCCGACGGGCCTACCTGCCTCTGCTGGGCTGCCACTGCGCCTGTCTGCCCGAGAACTTTTATTAGTTATGAAACCTTGGCCTTAGCTTAGGCCTGTCCCACTAGCTCTTAAAACTTAAATTAACCCATTGATATTAATCTACGTTCTGTCGAGTAGCTCTTAACCTCTCCTCAGTACCTTATGTCTGGCTTCCTCTGTGTCTGACTGGCAAACCCCACACACCTCAGATTCTTCCTAGTTCCTGTCTCTGCCTGGAAGTCCTGCCTATCCTCTCTTGCCTAGCTCTTGGATGTTCAGCTCTCTGTTGAACCAATCAGAAGGTACCTTAGGCAGGTGAGGCAAAAGAGAGGCATCTTCACAGTGTGCAAAAAGATTATCCCTGAAAGACCCTAGCCCTTCAGGCTTACAGCCCCAAGCCTCAGGAAAAGAGAAACTTCAAGCACCAGGAAATGAGAAACTAAAAATCAAGTTCCAAGGGTAACCTGTCTCAGCCACTACTCAATCACATCTGCCACAATGTAACAATGTAAAAAGATTTCTGTTAAGAGATGTGCTCAACTGTGACTGGGATAGTTGCAGGTGTTCCAGGAAGGACCACTGTGACCTTTTTGTAAACTCCACTCCAGCCCTGATACCCCCCTTGAGATTTCAGGAAGAATGTACCTGTTGATGTAACTGTACCCGCTTTGTGATCAGACCATGATCTTGTGAAACAAAATTGTATGGAAATTGTAATCTTAGGGCTTTTGTGGGTTTTTCCTTTAAAAGCCCCCATGGGGCTGCAGTAAGATGTGACTCTTGCTCTCAGGACAAAGGTTTGCCCATCTGTACAGAAGCTTAAATAAAAACCTCGTGCTGTTGCATCAACTGTACTGGAGTCTGGGTTCTTGGGGCCCCCACTTGAGACCCTAAATTTTGGGGTCCAACAATTCCAACAGTTTCCTGAATGACTAGGGTCCTATCCAGAAAGTTCTTACCCGAGCCCATGTGCTGTAGTGTTCACCCTATGCTTTCCTACAGAAGGTTTGGAGTTTATTATCAAGATCTTTGGTCTATTTGGTTTATTATCAAGATCTTTGGTTTGTTTGGAGCTGATTTGCATATATGCAGAGTGAGAAGAATCAAGGTTTATTCTTCTACACCTAGACATGTAGTTTTCCCAAAATCATTTGTTAGAGATGCTGTCTTTTCTTGAATGTATGTTTTTGGCATCTTTGTGATAGGTGTATGGACTTGCATCTATGTCCTTGTGTCCATTCTATTGATCGGTGAATCTATTTTTGTGCCAGCACCACGCTGTTTTTACTATGGTGGCGAATCTGTTTTTGGGCCAGCACCAGGCTGTTTTTACTATGATGGCTCTGTAGTATAACTTGCTATCAGCAATGGCGATGCCTCTGGTGGCATTTTTATTGTTTATCAGGATTGTTTTGGCTACACTGGGTCATTTGTGCTTCCATATGAATTTTCAGATTGTTTATCAAATTTATGTGAAGAATTGCATTGGACTTTTGACAGAGACTTCATTCAATATGTGGAATGCTTTTGGTAAATGGCTATGCTCACCACATAAATTTTACCAACCCACATGCACAGGAGGTGTCTCTGGTGTCTTCTTCAATTTCTCTCAGTGTTTTAAAGAATGCATGTGAGGGATTTTTGTGAAAGTGCATGTGGAGTTCAGAGGTCAACTTTGGGTATTGCTCCTCAGGCCACCCACTTGGTGTCCTGTCACAGAATCTCTCCTAAGCCTGAACCTGGCCAAGTGCTCTAGATTTCTGGCTAGTAAAACCAAGGAAGATTCCAACTCTGCTTCTCCAGAGGAGGGATTAAAGCCTGCTGCACCCTAACCAGCTAGTCTCCATGGTTTCTCTGGATAGTGCTCAGGTCCTCAAGCTTCCATGGCAAGCACTACACCAACGGGGCCTCGACTGGACCATGGCCTCCCGCTTGGTTCTTTAGGTAGAAAACAAACACACTGAGAAAATTAGCTTCTGCATCAGTCCTCCAGAGACTCATGCCAGAGCACCAAGATAAAGTGAGTTCCACTGCTGTGGGATGGTCTGTAAGTCAAATTGCTCTGATTGGTCAATAAATAAAACACTGATTGGCCAGGCAGGAAGTATAGGCGGGACTAACAGAGGGGAGAAAAGAAAGAACAGGAAGGCGGGGGTTGGGGGGACACTGCCAGCCGCCACCAGGACAAGCAGCATGTGAAGATGCCGGTATGCCATGAGCCACGTGGCAAGGTATAGATTAATAGAACTGGATTAATATAAGATATAAGAACAGTTAACAAGAAGCCTGCCATGGCCATACAGTCTATAAGCAATATAAGTCTCTGTGTGTTTACTTGGTTGGGTCTGAGCTGCATTGGGACTGGAGGCTTAGAGAGATTTGTCCTGACTGTGGGCCAGGCAAGACCAGAAAAACTCTAGCTACATTCCACTGAGGCCTCTTCCAACAGAAGAGACTGTGGAGTTGGAAATACCCTGTGCTTCATCAATGCCACCCCAGGGCAGGATTATACAGGGAACCCTGTTCACAGGAAATGTCCTTCTGTGGGGGAAGCATGCCTTAAGACCTGGGATCTCTTCAGGGGAGTAGGGGAAAGTCTCCCTGCCAGGAATGTGCTTTGCTGACCTAAGATGAGTGGAATAGCCACTTCTCAGCCTTCTGCCTGAGATCAAGTGAGCTGGATGCTATGTGGTGAGATGTGTTTGCTCTTGGGAACCTTAGGATGATGTTGGCCCTCACCATTGCTGATGTGGAATGAGCTAATGTACCATCTTTTCCTCACACACAGGGACCCTTTGTCTTTAGAGCCCAAAGAGATGACAAGACAATGCCTGTGTCTCAGAAACAGCATTGGGGACACAGGGCATCTGGGAGGAGCCCGAGAGGTGGAAGAAGGTGAGGGGGAGGTAGAGGCCCACTGGGGACACAGGGCACCTGGGAGGAGCCCGAGAGGTGGAAGAAGGGGAGAGGGAGGGAGAGGCCCACTGGGGACAGCCTCCCCAGTCTGGGATGGGCTCCTCCCTCCATCCCCACCCCCTCAGTCCAGGAAGAGGCCATTCAGCTGGCAGCAGAGCTCTGCTCTCCATCTCTCAGCCTTTGGAGCCCTTCAGCAAGGGAACTCCCTAGACTTCATTCCTGCCAGGAGGTGGGGCCACTGCTCCTGCAGCCTCACGCTGGTCACACACAACTTGGCCTTCATGGGTTGCATTGAGGAGTCAATGATAAACGCACACAGCGTGATGATGCATGGTACTGGTCCAGTCTTATGGATGCCATCTCCTCCTCCAAGAGTCTCCCAGAAAACAGCATCCAAGTGAGCTTGATTTCTCTCTCCCAGCTGCATAATTCTCAAGGTGGGATCTTGTCTTCTTGGTCCATGGTTGGGAGTGTTCAGAGGACCACAGATGAAGATAAATCTGAGTGCCTGATTCCCAGACAGTAAGGCCCCAAAGGCTGGGAGAGCAGGCTCTTCATTAGCAAGGGCCCTGCCCAGGTGGCTAGAGTTGAAGCAACCAAGGGAAGGATGTGGGGGGGCAGGAATAACAGACACTAAACCTCACGACTCCCAGAAGGTGACTGCGAGAAGCACTGGGCTCTGGCTTTATTTCAGGACAACTCATCTACTCAGGCAGAATGGCCGGAGGGTGCTGGGCACTGTTTCCCCTCTTCTGAGGGTGCAGAGCAGTTGCCCAAGATGATGGAGGGAATGAAGAGGTTGGGCAGGGCCAGCAGGGGACATCCTGAGCCTTAGATGTCACCCATGATTACAGGCTCAATTCATGTCACAGTCCCTCCTTAGTATTCACCCTCAGCTCTTCCTGTGAGACAGACATGGCTGAAAGTCAGAGGTCACTGTCATGTGGTTTCATGGTCTGTCACCCAAATGACCTCCGTGTGACAGCAAACAAGACAGTGAAGACCAGGGTCTTAATGAAGAGTCCACAGACCACGAGAACAACGATGCTGGATATGGAGACCCTGCTGAGAGAGGAGATGGAGGGTTGATTCAATGACCGCCCACACTGCAGAGTCTGGGAAATTCTTCCCATCCAATCTTTTCAACTCAGGTCCTCCCTGCAGCTTTCCCACAGCCTTTGGGGACATTTTAGATGCAGTTTAGATGATCACTTTCTAAAATAAACAGTCAGAAATATGTTTGGTGGAGAGTCTAGAGTTCAGGTCCAGGAGATGCATAAAGGAGGAAACGTTAACCCAGGCATCTTGGCCTTCTCTGTGGAATGGAGTGAGGCCCACATCTAGGGAACCTGGTCCCTGTTGTCAGCATTCTGACCTGCTTCTGGGGACAATTGCCCCACCTTTAACCCCATTTTCCCTGTCCAGAAACCAAGAAGACTCCAACCTTACTGAAAACCCCATTGCAGACTTGTCTTGATTCTCCAAGTTCCAGGTAGACAGCAATAGACAGAAAAGAGGCCTACACAGGAGAGAGAGAGAGAGAGAGAGAGAGAGAGAGAGAGAGAGAGAGAGAGAGAGAGAGAGAGAGAGAGAGAGAGAGAGAGAGAGAGAGAGAGAGAGAGAGAACACTGGGGAAGTGGGTGAGGACACAGTGCTCTACATGATAGGACACAGGGACAGAAGGACTAGGTGACAAGGAATCCCACAGAGGCCACATAGAGGACTAGGAAATAAAGGCTGTCCAAACCAGGAGCCCAGAAAACATACCTGGTAACAGTTGTCACATTTGGGAAGGTGACTCCAGGGTCAGGAGAGACACGAGCTGTGGACTTGGGGAAGGCTTGGGTCACAGTCCTGTCTCTCGGCAGGTGTTTTGTGGTAATAAGGATGGGAGCTTTAGTTGGGCTTGTAGTAGGAGTGATGCTTAGGGTGGGCAGACCTGACGAATCTGCAAAAGACACAAGCATTAGATACATGAATGAATGGGCAGAGAATGGAAAGGTGGATGTAGGTATGGATGGATGAATGAGGAGGTGAATAGAAATGGAGCTGAGGAGAATGAACATGGCCATTCAAAAAGCAAGGTTTTCTTTTACTAAAATTGAAAGATATAGTGTAAAGTCAGTCTGAATCAGAGAGAGAGAAATGAACAGAGAAAGGAGGGAGGCTGGAACGAGTCGTGAAGAAGACTTCTCGGCTTCTGAGTTACGGAAATGTTCTCGTCTCCTGTTGTTCACTTCTCCATCTGCCCCGTTCTCCCCCTCACACCGTTCTCTCTGCCTCCATAAGTCACGTCCTCTAAAACTTGTCTTCACTGGTGTATTACATCTGAGCTTCCTCTTGGACTTGGCATGGACTTCCCTAGTTCTAGGAAGGGAGACCTGTTTCTCTTTCCTCTGCCATCCTTGATCATCTACTGTCACTCACTAGGGATGTAGAGCCCAGCACGGCACCAGCTCTTCCTCAGTGAGTTCAGAGATTCATAGGGGGGCTTGTAAGTACACTGGTCGCCACTGAAGTGAGCCTAGACACTTGTTCCTCCTAGGCAAGTGTCACTTCAGGTCTCCTGAGACACAGGGTCTGATTTGAAATAAAAACTTCAGGTGGTTCATGCCCACAGCAAGTCTGAGATACAGTTTAGAAGGCCATGGTGGCCACCAATGGCATCTTGGGAGAAGGAGAGTAGATTACAAGAGCTTCCTAAGGACATGACTTCTACGTAGAGATTTGGGAAATGGAACTCATTTATATTCCAAGCCTACTGCTCATCTTTCACTGAACCCTGCTACCCAAGGGGAATTCATGTATAGGAGTGCCTGCTTGCCATTGGCCTGCAATGGACCTCAGATGAAGATTCTGAGAGAAAGTCAGGCTACTAGAAACCCTGGGCTCCAATGCATCCTCACCTGACCTAGCTCTCTCTACCCTCTTAGAGCTTGAGCTCTGTAAGCCTGAAAGGATGGCTGATCTCTGTAAGAAATGGTTCCCCTAAAACTTAGATGAGTTGTGTCTTGGTTTGTTTTTTTAACTGCAAGAGCCACATGACATGTGGTCCATGGAAGACAAACTTTGGAAATGATCCTGTGTTTGTGTGTAGACATTGCCATGTGAATATGAATTCACACGTGTGTAAGGGTTTACATGCATGTGGAGACTAGAGGTCAGCCTCACGTGTCATTCTTCAGGATACCTTACTTTTTTGAGGCAGAGTTTCTCACTTGTTATTTGAAATGCACTGCTTTGCCTAGGCTGACTGACCAGTGAGCCCCAGGCATCCACCAGTCTCCACTTCCATTATTAGTGTAGCCCACCATGATAGGCTTTTTTTAAAAATATGGGTACTGAGAACAGAACTCAGGATAGAACTCATGCATGCATGTCAAGCACTGTACCGCTCAGCCATCTCCCCAGCCCTACATGTCCTGCATTTGAATGTGTCACACACTTTTGACATCTGTCTTAGGATTTTCATTGCTGTGAAGAGACACCATGACCCCGACAACTCTTATAAAGGAAAACATTTAATTGGGGCCTGCTTACAGTTCAGAGGTTTAGTCTATATTGTTATTGGGGAAGCATGGGGTTATGCAGACAGACATGGTGCTGGAGAGGTAGCTGAGACTTCTACATCTGGATCCACAGGCAGTAGGAAGAAAGAAAGAGATGGGGTTGGGAGGGAGCCATACAAGTCTTGCTTAAGCATTTAAAACCTCAATTCCCACCTTCAGTGACACACTTCCTCCAACAAGGCCACACTCCCTAATAGTGCCACTTTCTATGATCCTATGGTGGCCATTTTCTTTCAAACCACCACGTTCCACTTCCTGGCCCCCAGTGGCTCGTAGCCATATCATGATGCAGAAATGCGTTCAGTCCAATTTCAAAAGTCCCATAGCCTATCAGTCTCAACTGATCTTTTATCTGTTTAAAAGTCCAAAGCCCAAAATTTCTTTAGAGACTTATGACAGTCTCTTAACTGTAACCCTTGTAAAATAAAAATAAAAAGCATATCATATATTTCTAACAAACAATGATATAGAACATACATTACCGGTCCAAAAGAGAGAAAAGGGAGCATAGTGAAAAAATACTGGACCAAAGATACACCAAAAACTATCTGGGCAAACTCCAAATTCTGCATCACTATGTCAAAGCTCCCTTCAGATCTCCAACTCCTTTCCGCTTTGTTGACTGCAGCACACTTCTTTCTCTTGGGCTGGTTCCACTCCCTGTTAGCAGCTTTCCTTGGCAGATATCCCATGACTCTGGTATCTCAAACATCTTGGAGTATTCAACAAAATCTAGGCTTTACTTTCACAGCTTTATGTAATGGCCTCCCCAGGCCTCCATGTAGGGACACCCCTGACACATTGGCCTCAGTGGCTTTCCTTAGTTGCAGAGGGAGATTCCAGAACCACTTTCTTGTATCCTTGACTCTAAAGCCAGAACCACATGGCTAAAGCTGCCAAGTTCTGCTGTTTTCTGGGGCTGGAACATGGCCCACTTGTTCAAATGTGTGTATATGTATACACACACACACACACACACACACACACACACACACACACACACATTACTAGCTTTATGATTTTCTTCATTGCTTAAGTCTAGCTATCCAGAAACTTACTCTTAGACCAGGCTGGCCTTGAACTCAGAGGCTTGCCTGCCTCTGCCTCCTGAGTGCAGGGATTAAAGGCGTGTGCCATCTTGCCCCTTTTCATTTTTCTTTAATTCCTTTTCACTTAGCTAGGTGGGGTCTTTCTATGAGGTCACCACTCCCTTTATTCCACTTAGTAGCAGGCTTTTCTTTAATCTGTTTACATTTCCTGGAGGCTCCTTTTCTCCTCAAACTGTATATTTTGTATTTTTCCTTGTTCTTTTTCATTATTGATCTGCATAAGCATTGGCCACTGATAATCAAGCAACACAGTCAATACTAGGCCGTCTGGAAATCCCCTCTGTCAAAGCCATTAATCCATAACTCTTCATTTTAACCTCAGGCAGATTTTCAGACAAGGAAAGAAAATAGCCACATTCTTCACCAAAATATTACAAAAAATGACCTCTAGGTCACATATTAATATTCTCCTCTTAAACCTCCTGAGCCAGGCCTACACACAGCACCACTGTCTTCAACATTCCTAATAGTATGGCTCATTAAGTCTGGTTTAAGGTATTCAGCTGCTTTCCTAATCCAAAAGAGTCTGTTGTAGCATATAGTTCAGAGTGCAGTCCATCACAGCAGGAAGTCAGGACAACAGGAACAGTTCACAGGACAGTCCATCACAACAGGAAGTCAGGACAACAGGAACAGTTCAGAGTGCAGTCCATCACAGCAGGAAGTCAGGACAACAGGAACAGTTCAGAGTGCAGACCATCACAGCAGGAAGTCAGGACAACAGGAACCGGAAGCAGCTGGTTGCAGTGCATCCAGTCAGGGAGTAGAGAGCAATGAATGTCCTCAGGCCACTTTCCCTTTTATACTTTTATACCCCAAGCTTAGGGAATGGAGCCACCACTTTTAGAATGGGTCTTCCCACCTCAAGCCAAGATAATCCCTCACAGGTGTGGCCAGAGGCTTGTCTCCCTGGTGATTCTGAGTTCTGCCACATTGGCAACTAAAACCATCACACTTGGCAAGCACTTTATCGGCTGAGTGTCTCCCCATCCTGGGTCCACTATGCTTGAACATAGGAAGGTCACAACTAATGCCTCCCCAACATGGAGTGTGCCGGGGCAAAGCTTTCATAAACATAACCTCCAGGCACCCACGGAACCGAAGGGCTGCACACACTATGCAGCAGGGAAAGCTCTGGGAGGAGCTGTTCACCCTGTGAACTTATGGACATGAGAGACTAACTCAGAAAGCTCCCCGCCACTGCAGTCTTCAGCATGAAACACACAGGAGACCCAAGTCATCAGGAGCAGCTGCTGGGCTCTTGTGAGCTGCAAGAATATGTTACAGAGATTCAGCTGTATATTAAAGCTATACCTAGAAATTTCAAGGCATTTTTCTAGAGGAAGACATTTATCAAGGAATATTTGGTGTTACTCAGTTTTTAATATTTCAGCTGTCTTCTGCTATGAAATTCTTGTGTGTCCATATACTATTAGGCCATTTTGGCAAACAGCTAAGTTTCTCAGACCTACTGCTGATCCACTAGGTAACTAACATCCCTACTGGGCCTAGGAGACAGGTGGGCTGTAGATGTATAGCTTTGCTTCTTGTGCAAATGAAGCTCAGACCTCCCTTCCCCAGACAGGAAAATGGCATTCCAGAGCAACTGACTCAGAACAAAGGAGGCTTTTGCATATTCAGGTGGAGTGAAAAGTGAGGCAGAATTCCTGGCGTCAGAGAGTCACGTGGTGAGGAGAGGAAGAACAAGGCAGTTTTTCTGTAGATGGTGGACAGAGCTGCATACCAGAGAAAAGAGAGAAAGGCAGAGGTTCTGTAGATGGTAAGGCAGATGTCTTGTAGAGTTTTCTCAAAGCCATGAGGAAGAAGCAAGGAAAGAAAGGTGGAGGATGAAGGAACAGAGGATAAGGAGAGGTCAAAAGCATAAGGGCTCAGTTATTACTAGGGCTATGAGGAAACAGGAAAAGTAGGTACAGAGAGGAACTGAGAGTCAGGACAGAACTTGTATAGATAGAATTTTGTCCTAGAGAAATAAAGCAAACAGATATAGGCCATAGTTTACGTAGATCCTTTTCCCCGAGATAACCCCACGCTGGAGGCAGCATCTTCTCCAAGACTCTGGGAGGAACTTTCTCAGGGCAGGCCCTTAGGAAAATCCTGTTACTGGGCCACCTTCCCAGAGCTCTGAGGTTCTCAGCTGTCAAGGGCAGATCCTGAATGAGGACCTCCATCTGCCAGGCTTACCCACTAAGCCTCCTGTGTGCCCCTCGGTCTAGCTGTCTCCTCTCTGTCCACATCTCTCAGTGCCCTGTCCATTTGCTCTGAGGTCTCTCTCATGTGATGGAGCCCACCACCCCTAGAGAGAAGGTTTATGATGGGATTACAGTCAAGGGATGTTCAGGAAAAAACAACTGTGACAGCTCAGGGGAGCCATAAGATCCTCAACAAACTGATTTCTATTAGCAGTGGCAGCAGCAGCAGCAGTGGCAGCGGAGGCAGCAGCGGCAGCAGCGGCAGCGGCGGCGGCGGCGGCCCCGGCGGCAGCAGCAGTAGCAGCAGAAGTGTTAAGAGTAACTGGTGAGAACTGCCCAGAGGCCAGCAAGCCTGGTTCTAGGGCTGGCTCTGCCCTGAACCAGAAGGTGGCCTTGGGGGAGGGGCCTTTCTCCCCTGTGCTCCAGTTTCCAGGTGACTGGGGAAGCAGTTTCTAGAGCCCTCTCCAGCTCTGGAGCCTTGTGATTCAGGAAGGCTGAGAGAACCATATAGAGTGGGGGAGCTCACCTTTTGACACCTTCAGGTAGATGTTTCTGAGAACAGAGATCGTTGTGAGATTTTCAGCGATCCCACAGAAATAAGGACCCGAGTCTCTCACCGTGAGGGCAGTCATGGTGACAGTGAAGAATTGATAATCAGGATAGTCCTGGAGGGAGAATTTTGACTGCTGAGCATCTGTGGTGTTTGTGGACACTAAGACTTTACAAGTTTTTTCTGGTGTTTCCTGACACCACACCTTCTCCTTGAAGCGTTGGCTGGGATCATACTGGCATCTCACCAAAACGGTCTTGCCTTCCACTGTATGATGTAACACTGTGTCATGTGCCCAGGAGCCTGAGAAAACACCCTTCAGTCAGAGCCCCCCCCCGCCCAGCCTCCACAGCAGGACTAGGAGATGGGTTCATTTCTCAGGGAGTGACCCTCTGTGTTACGCTCGGGACACTCGGGACGTAGCTTAGAACCAGCCGCTGGCCACAACACTCCGTGTATTCTGCATTCCCAAGAACAGAGCCCATCTGTGCTCACCTCCCAACCCCTGCCCTTTCCTCTCCCTGGTTCCTTCCCTCTGTCCTTGTCCCCTGTCCTTACCTGAGGCCAGGAGCACCAGCAGGATGGGGGACAGCAGGCATGTGGCCTCCCAGGCCATAGGTCCTCTTCTTAGCTGGGATGGGGCAGGAAGGGAAGGACTAGGGATGCTCTGAGGAGAAGAGATCAGGGCAGGGCAGGATCCAGGCAGCCACCACAGCCAGTGTGGGATGAATTGCCGAGGAAGCAGAGACCTCCGTGGACAAGAGGGAAGCTGAGCAAGGCCCGTGTGGCCCTGTGGATCCTCCAGCCACAGGCTTTGTAGCTAGGCTCCTGAACTGCACTAGATAAAGGCTTACAGAGAAACTGTAGTCTCCTGCCTCATAAGACAGGGTGAGGAAAGCTGAGAAAGCCCAGGAGGAAACCACAGTGAAGTAAGAGTGTGCCTGTTTCTCCCCAGCAATACCCACAATTCCCCACTTCCTCTTTAGCCCCAGGTTTCTGTTCTCCACCCAAGTCTGGCTCTCACTAAATGCAGGTGTCAGAACCAGAGGCCCTTTGGAGATCTGGCTAGAACTCTAAGGCCAACTTGCCGTCAGGGGTCAGAACCTTGCTGACTGGCCCACCTGGGAACTGAAAACTTCCATGTGGACTAAAGGGAATCAGAAGAAGGGGATGGACATTCAGTCTGAGGAATGGAAGAGCAAGGGGGGTTCTGATAAGTTTGGGAGACAATAAAGTTGGGTATGAAGGAAGAGAGCTCAGATGGAGGGAAGAGAAAGGGGCGCCCTAGACCCCCCATGTTATCCTCATATGCCCAGCTTCCCAACACGACATAATCACTGTTAGTCATCTGGCAGCGCTCTTACCCTGCTTGGAAATGTCAAGAAACGTGACAGAATCCACTAACAAGAGTTTTATTAAGATAAGAGAGACAGACAGGTGTGCTCAGGCCTGTTGAAAGGCCACATGCATAAAGAAGGAAGCCGGGAATATGTCGCCGGCTTATGAAGGCTGGGTTGCGCACGCATACACAGGTTCATGTGGCTACTCTACGCATGTGCGTAGATCACATGGTTGCATTGCGCACTTTATGCAACCATGCAAAGGCATGAGGTCCTGGTCACATGAGATATTTTGACCTGGAAATGGCTATTTTGACCCGGAAATGGCTAGGCGGAAGTGTCTAGGTCTGCCGGACATGCGAAACCATGCCCAAACATTGGGAGTGTGTTGTGAATCTATCATCCCTGACTCTTGTTTTTTAAAAAAGAAAAAATTGTGGTTGAGTGGGTATGGGGTGACATTTCTCTCAAAGACTGCTTCTGGCTGAATAGTGGGCGTCGGTTGGCTCTTGGGGGGAAATGGGGAGGGTAGCTTGTGAAGTCCTGGGATGATGGTGAGGGTCCTGGGATGAAGTTCTGCCGTCCCCTTGTTCTGCAGCTGTCCATCCTTCGCGGTGTGGCTGGGAACCTTTTATCTGACAAGATACTGGTGACATAGAAAAAGCTTAGAGAAAAAAGAATCACTATTATTTTATTTTTGGAGTTGGCACTTATCTGAGGTAGATCTGGCCTGCCCAAATGGAGACATGTGACATTTATCTGAGGTAGATCTGGTCTTAGTACTCTGCTTAATTTTTATCTGAGACAAGCCTTATTAGAGGTAGTTTATTTAAGGCACCTGTTTCCTTCATTAGTTTAGCATTTAGGAAACACAGGTGATCAGCTGCTAAGTATTGAACAATGATAGACTGTTGTATTACATTTTTCCTTACCGCTTAGATATTTCTGATGGTCCTTTTTGCCTCTGGCTCTGTGTGGCCCTAGTTGGGAAAGGAAGAGGTGATACCTTATTCCTCTGGAATTGGTGACAAGGCAGTGGATCCTGATGTCCTCTGGAGCTTGAGAGTACAAGGCCCTGTTTGTTTTACTGTATATGAAGAGAGATTTTTCTGGGATGGAGGTGAGATAAAAGGTTTTAGATGAGACAGGTGGACCCAGTGAGGAAAGCCCTTGAGTTTAGCAGCTGTAGGAGTCACAAGAATTACCTTGAGGGGTCCCTGCCACTTAGGGGAAAAGGGTGAAGGGTGCTGGCCTGGAGGAAAGAGAAGAACCTGATCCTCGATGTGGATTGGAGGTGGACAATTATTGTCAC